>NW_028157102.1:70000-100000 GCF_964263955.1 Coregonus lavaretus | reverse complement strand
CTTACAGGTCTCAGGCAGGGGGCTGCCTCATCATGTCTAGGGGCGACCTTTTGGGCTTACAGGTCTCAGGCAGGGGGCTGCCTCTTCATGTCTAGGGGCGACCTTTTGGGCTTACAGGTCTCAGGCAGGGGGCTGCCTCTTCATGTCTAGGGGAGACCTTTTGGGCTTACAGGTCTCAGGCAGGGGGCTGCCTCTTCATGTCTAGGGGAGACCTTTTGGGCTTACAGGTCTCAGGCAGGGGGCTGCCTCTTCATGTCTAGGGGAGACCTTTTGGGCTTACAGGTCTCAGGCAGGGGGCTGCCTCTTCATGTCTAGGGACGACCTTTTGGGCTTACAGGTCTCAGGCAGGGGCTGCCTCTTCATGTCTAGGGACGACCTTTTGGGCTTACAGGTCTCAGGCAGGGGGCTGCCTCTTCATGTCTAGGGGAGACCTTTTGGGCTTACAGGTCTCAGGCTGGGCTGCCTCTTCATGTCTAGGGGAGACCTTTTGGGGCTTACAGGTCTCAGGCAGGGGGCTGCGTCTTCATGAGCAGTGTGATTCCAAATGTATAACACCAGGAAGCATAGTGCTCTCTGTTGTACTGTCGGTCTTGTTAGAACTGTGTACTATTAGCAGCAGTGACAATGCAGAGATTCTCTCTGACCCGTCACCATATAATCATGACCCCCCCCCCCCTCCCCCCCCCCCAGAGAAGTGCCCACGCCGTGCTGCCGCAGGCCTAAATGAGTTTGTCTGAATCTCAATTTATTTTCTGCAGCTTTAATCATGAAGTTGATTTGCAAAAGGAAATGACTGGAGTTATTGTCCTACTACTCATGCGTAGTGCCGTGCCTCTGAACAGCTGAGTTGTCACACTACTCTCCTCACAGATACACACACACACACACACTTTGGTCAAAGGGTTTGTGACAAGATGATTTGTCAACACTTTGTCTAAGAAGAAAAGCCTCCCCATATTCATTTATTAAAGGTACAATCTGGGATCTGGGAATTGAGAGGTGTTACATTTCCCTTGCCCCATCCCTCAGCTTCATACCGAAAAACAAGTGTCGGGGGCTGCCATTTTGCTGAAAAACAAATCCCAGATTGTAGTTTTAACAGTGTCAGCCCAAATGATTATCAGAGATTACGTTCCTCTTTAGTCAATGGCTTTGTGACATGATGATGTTCCTAAGAAGAAACATTTCACTCCATATATTGTCGTTTTATTAAGTCAGGTCACATGATTAGCCTCTTCTGTCTTCTAATGGTAGTCAGTAGTGTGGAACACAAGGAGTAGAGCCGGCGTTGTGCAGAGGGATGTGGAACAGAAGGAGTAGAGCCGGCGTTGTGCAGAGAGATGTGGAACAGAAGGAGTAGAGCCAGCGTTGTGCAGAGGGATGTGGAACAGAAGGAGTAGAGCCGGCGTTGTGCAGAGAGATGTGGAACAGAAGGAGTAGAGCCGGCGTTGTGCAGAGGGACGTGGAACAGAAGGAGTAGAGCCGGCGTTGTGCAGAGGACGTGGAACAGAAGGAGTAGAGCCGGCGTTGTGCAGAGGGACGTGGAACAGAAGGAGTAGAGCCGGCGTTGTGCAGAGGGACGTGGAACAGAAGGAGTAGAGCCGGCGTTGTGCAGAGGGATGTGGAACAGAAGGAGTAGAGCCGGCGTTGTGCAGAGGGATGTGGAACAGAAGGAGTAGAGCCGGCGTTGTGCAGAGGGACGTGGAACAGAAGGAGTAGAGCCGGCGTTGTGCAGAGGGACGTGGAACAGAAGGAGTAGAGCCGGCGTTGTGCAGAGGGACGTGGAACAGAAGGAGTAGAGCCGGCGTTGTGCAGAGAGACGTGGAACAGAAGGAGTAGAGCCGGCGTTGTGCAGAGGGACGTGGAACAGAAGGAGTAGAGCCGGCGTTGTGCAGAGAGACGTGGAACAGAAGGAGTAGAGCCAGCGTTGTGCAGAGGGATGTGGAACACAAGGAGTAGAGCCAGCGTTGTGCAGAGGGACGTGGAACAGAACGAGTAGAGCCGGCGTTGTGCAGAGAGACGTGGAACACAAGGAGTAGAGCCAGCGTTGTGCAGAGGGATGTGGAACAGAAGGAGTAGAGCCGGCGTTGTGCAGAGGGACGTGGAACAGAAGGAGTAGAGCCGGCGTTGTGCAGAGGGACGTGGAACAGAAGGAGTAGAGCCGGCGTTGTGCAGAGGGATGTGAACAGAAGGAGTAGAGCCAGCGTTGTGCAGAGAGATGTGGAACAGAAGGAGTAGAGCCGGCGTTGTGCAGAGGGATGTGGAACAGAAGGAGTAGAGCCGGCGTTGTGCAGAGAGATGTGCAGCTGCTGTAAGGACGACTCATGTCCCACTATGGTGGCTTAGGGTCACGGTCTCCTCCAACCCCGTGCCTGACGCTCAACCCTCCTCCTCCTCCTCCTCCTCCTCCTCCTCCTTTTACTCCTTCTGAAGCATCCTCATCTTTCTTCTCCTCAAACCTCCTCCTCACCCTCAACTCTCCTCCTAAACCTCTTCCTCCTTCCCTTCTCCTCCTCCTCAAACCCTCTTAACAAAAATGTTGATGCCTTCGGTAAGACAACCAAATTGGCACATTTGTCGAATAGTGTCATAACGTTTTCTTCCATGAACTTTCTGTCCATTTTTTAATTGATATTTATCTGAATATAACATTAACTTACGTTAAAGCAATTTGCATTCATTAAGAAAGCTAATCTTACCATGACAATGTAATTCTGCAGTCCATTATAATGAATGATTGTCAGCGTTATCCACACAGGAAGCAGCACTGAATTAAATGACTTTACTAAATAAATGACTTAACAATTCTCTATTTTCCATTAAGGTAAAAGACGACGACTGACTGTGGCTGGAACAGAGAGGACATGAAAGAATCTCGTTAATTTAATTAGGCTTAATTTTAAAATAATATAGCAGTTTACCTCCTGCTGCTATTCAGTGTACTTAGATGTATGAGTTGCTGTGATTTGTATGGAAATATAATGAAGTGACATTTTAGGAAACATTAAGGAACCTCACAGTTGTAAATGAGAACGTGTTCTCAACTGCTTACCTGGTTAAATAAAGGTTAAATAAATATAAATATCCTACCAGGTAAACTCGGGGACAAGCTGCGACCTGGCCAAGATAAAGCAAAGCAGTGCGATTTAAAAACAACAACAACAACACAGAGTTACATATGGGGTAAACAAAACAAAGTCAAAAACACAATAGAAAATCTATATACAGTGTGTGCAAATGTAGCAAGTTATGGAGGTAAGGCAATAAATAGGCCATAGTGCAAAATAATTACAATTTCGTATTAACACTGGAGTGATAGATGTGCAGAAGATGATGTGCAAATAGAGATACTGGGGTGCAAATGATTCAGATGGGCTGTGTACAGGTGCAGTGATCGGTAAGCTGCTCTGACAACTGACGCTTAAAGTTAGTGAGGGAGATAAGAGTCTCCAGCTTCAGAGATTTTTGCAGTTCGTTCCAGTCATTTGCAGCAGAGAACTGGAAGAATGGCGGCCAAAGGAGGTGTTGGCTTTGGGGATGACCAGTGAGATATACCTGCTGGAACGCATACTACGGGTGGGTGTTGCTATGGTGACCAATGAGCTAAGATAAGGTGGGGATTTGCCTAGCAGTGATTTATAGATGGCCTGGAGCCAGTGGGTTTGGCGACGAATATGTAGTGAGGGCCAGCCAACGAGAGCGTACAGGTCACAATGGTGGGTAGTGTATGGGGCTTGGTGACAAAATGGATGGCACTGTGATAGACTACATTGCAGGATAGCCTGCTTGTCCCACAGTTTACCTGATAGGATAGCCTGCTTGTCCCACAGTTTACCTGGTAGGATAGCCTGCTTGTCCCACAGTTTTACCTGATAGGATAGCCTGCTTGTCCCACAGTTTACCTGATAGGATAGCCTGCTTGTCCCACAGTTTACCTGGTAGGATAGCCTGCTTGTCCCACAGTTTACCTGGTAGGATAGCCTGCTTGTCCCACAGTTTACCTGGTAGGATAGCCTGCTTGTCCCACAGTTTACCTGGTAGGATAGCCTGCTTGTCCCACAGTTTACCTGGTAGATAGCCTGCTTGTCCCACAGTTTACCTGGTAGGATAGCCTGCTTGTCCCACAGTTTACCTGGTAGGGTAGCCTGCTTGTCCCCCTGTTTACCTGGTAGGATAGCCTGCTTGTCCCCCTGTTTACCTGGTAGGATAGCTGCTTATTTCATTCATGCCCTGACATTCTAACAGTGACCTGTAGCCAGAACCTTGCTAGAAGTGACCAACCACAGACACAGATGAATCAACACATCTTACTCCTTCCTCTTTCCTCTCTCCCTCTCTCTCTCTCCCGGCACATCTTACTCCTTCCTCTTTCTCTCTCTCTCTCCCGGCACATCTTACTCCTTCCTCTCTCTCTCTCTCTCCCGGCACATCTTACTCCTTCCTCTTTCATCCCTCTCTCTCTCTCCCCGGCACATCTTACTCCTTCCTCTTTCATCCCTCTCTCTCTCTCCCGGCACATCTTACTCCTTCCTCTTTCCCCTCTCTCTCTCTCCCGGCACATCTTACTCCTTTCCTCTCTCTCTCTCTCCCGGCACATCTTACTCTTCATCTTTCCTCTCTCCCTCTCCGGCACATCTTACTCCTTTCCTTCCTCTCTCTCTCTCTCTCCCGGCACATCTTACTCCTTCCTCTTTCCTCTCTCTCTCTCTCCCGGCACATCTTACTCCTTTCATCCCTCTCTCTCTCTCCCGGCACATCTTACTCTTTCCTCTTTCCTCTCTCTCTCTCTCTCGCTCTCTCCCGGCACATCTTACTCCTTCCTCTTTCCTCTCTCTCTCTCTCTCCCGCACATCTTACTCCTTCCTCTTTCCCCTCTCTCTCTCTCCCGGCACATCTTACTCCTTCCCTCCCTCTCTCTCTCTCGGCACATCTTACTCCTTCCTCTCTCTCTCTCTCTCTCTCTCTCTCTCCCGGCACATCTTACTCCTTCCTCTCTCTCTCTCTCTCTCTCTCTCTCTCTCTCTCTCTCTCTCTCTCTCTCTCTCTCTCTCTCTCCTCTCTCTCTCTCTCTCTCTCTCTCTCTCTCTCTCTCTCTCTCTCTCTCTCTCTCCTCTCTCTCTCTCTCTCTCTCTCTCTCTCTCTCTCTCTCTCTCTCTCTCCTCTCTCTCTCTCTCTCTCCTCTCTCTCTCTCTCTCTCTCTCTCTCTCTCTCTCTCTCTCTCTCTCCCGGTACATCTTACTCCTTCCTCTTCCCCTCTCTCTCTCTCCCGGCACATCTTACTCCTTTCCTCCCTCTCTCTCTCTCGGCACATCTTACTCCTTCCTCTCTCTCTCTCTCCCGGCACATCTTACTCCTTCCTCTTTCCCCTCTCTCTCTCTCCCGGCACATCTTACTCCTTCCTCTTTCCCCTCTCTCTCTCTCCCGGCACATCTTACTCCTTCCTCTTTCCTCTCTCTCTCTCTCCCGGCACATCTTACTCCTTTCCTCCCTCTCTCTCTCTCCCGGCACATCTTACTCTCTCCCTCTCTCTCTCTCTCTCTCTCCCAGCACATCTTTATCCTTCCTCTTTTCCCTCTCTCTCTCTCCCGGCACATCTTACTCCTTCCTCTTTTCCCTCTCTCTCTCTCCCAGGCACATCTTACTCCTTCCTCTTTTCCCTCTCTCTCTCTCCCGGCACATCTTACTCCTTCCTCTCCCTCTCTCTCTCTCTCTCTCCGGCACATCTTACTCCTTCCTCTTTCCCCTCTCTCTCTCTCCCGGCACATCTTACTCCTTTCCTCCCTCTCTCTCTCTCTCTCCGGCACATCTTACTCCTTCCTCTTTCCCCTCTCTCTCTCTCCCGGCACATCTTACTCCTTTCCTCCCTCTTTCTCTCTCTCTCCGGCACATCTTACTCCTTTCATTCAATGCAAATGTATTTCACTTGATAAAACCTGTCTTGACCCTGCGAGAGCTAACACAACAGGCGACCCAACAACAATAAACATGGTCTGACAGATATTCCACAGTGCCCCCCCCCCCCCCCCCACCCCCCGCGCTCTCTCGCCTCTCTCTCGCTCTCTCTCTCTATTCACATATTACTCCTTTCACTCCAGAATTGAACCATCCATCTCCATCTCTCAATGTGTGTGTGGTGCGTGCGTGAACACGTGTGACTGTGTGTTATCCTCTTGCTGGTCAGTCTGTGCTTGAGGCCTGTTGTCACTGACTGTCATCCCCATCAGGGTGGATGTTAACTGGGGAAGACAAGCAGCCAGCTCCCCTGTTTCACCCAGCTGCCGAGGTAGTAAGAAGCTTCTCGGAGCCCCCTCATAAACGGGCTTCTATACAGAGAAATAGAAGGCATTAGATTGAAAGCTGTCTCTATTTGAGCAGCCTATCAAACCACCCTATCAAATAATATTAAATGTTATTGGTCGCGTATACATATTTAGCAGATGTTATTGCGGGTGTGGCGAAATGCTTACCTTTTAAACCAGCCTAGACGGTGCATACACAATGGTGCGTATAACTGAAAGCAACCTGTAAGACTGATTCTGTGTACAGGAGAGATCAGTAGGAAGCAGCTCTTACGTAACGTCCTCAGTTCATTAGTTATCTAATTACTTTGTCTGTCAGTGTGTTCTCACGCCTCGTCCTCCTTCCTCTCACCTGGTGCACTGTGTTTGACAGGCATAGCGTAGCGGCTTGTTTGGACTGAATGCTTAATGGAAAATGACAAAGGTGTGAAGCATTGGAATCGTCTTGTGCACTGTGTCGGTCCTGGGTCGCTTCAAAATCTTGCACATTGTCTGATTTGGTTGATGGACTTAATGAAGACGTTCCAGGAACGTGTACCACTTGGAGAAATCAGGATGTGCAGAATGCTATTGTTGAAAGTGCGAAACGAATGAACTAGTAGCCAGGGAATGAGGATGAATGAATGACGCAGCACTGCTGGTCAGGACTGTGCCAACCAAACCACAGACGGTACAATCATCTTGTCCAGCCTAGCGGCGATGTCCAGGCAGTTTTAATACAGCTGAGAGCTGCTCACTACTCTCCACTATCCAGCCCTTTTTACAGAGCCAATTTAAAAAAAATAATATTGCAGATTTAGAATTGGCTTGGATTTGGATTCACCTCTCAAATAATGAACTATAGTAGCCTTCCCTTCATCGGTCATACAATGCCCTGAACCCTGTGAATACCCTCCTCTCCTGTCTGCCTGAATACCCTCCTCTCCTGTCTGCCTGAATACCCTCCTCTCCTGTCTGCCTGAATACCCTCCTCTCCCGTCTGCCTGAATACCCTCCTCTCCCGTCTGCCTGAATACCCTCCTCTCCTGTCTGCCTGAATACCCTCCTCTCCTGTCTGCCTGAATACCCTCCTCTCCTGTCTGCCTGAATACCCTCCTCTCCTGTCTGCCTGAATACCTCCTCTCCTGTCTGCCTGAATACCCTCCTCTCCTGTCTGCCTGAATACCCTCCTCTCCTGTCTGCCTGAATACCCTCCTCTCCTGTCTGCCTGAATACCCTCCTCTCCTGTCTGCCTGAATACCCTCCTCTACTATATATATTTTTTAGTCATTTTAGCAGACGCTCTTATCCAGAGCGACTTACAGTTAGTGAGTGCATACATTTTTCATACTGGCCCCCCGTGGGAATCGAACCCACAACCCTGGCGTTACAAGCGCCATTCTCTATCAACTAAGCTACAGGAGGCTAAATATCCTCCTCTCCCAACTGAATATTTTGTTTTTATTTAACCTTTATTTAACTAGGCAAGTCAGTTAAGAACAAATTCTTATTTACAATGACTGCCTACAATAGCCTCCTCCTACCTGAATATCCTCCCCTCCTACCTGAATATCCCTGTGCATGATGTAGCTTGCCTGTTTCAATAGAACCAATAGAAAAGTCATGACAGTATAAAGCCAGCCAATCAGGTCCTCCAGGCAGGAGTGGATTCTGTGCCTCTAGGATTAGTCTCTGTCATATCTACAACAATGCCTTCAGGAAATGGTTCGGGGAGAAAAAGCTCCTACTTCATACTTTCTGTGATTTAATGTTTTTGTGTTTTTCTATGAATGGTATGAGCTAGAAGTGGAGGGGGAAATTGTGTTTTCATATTGTGCTCTGGTCTAAAGTAGTGCACTACATAGGGAATAGGATGCCATTTGGTAGGCGTACGTTAAGTCCCCCCGAGGCGTCCATTAAGTCCCCCCCGAGGCGTCCGTTAAGTCCCCCCGAGGCGTCCATTAAGTCCCCCCCCCGAGGCGTCCGTTAAGTCCCCCCCGAGGCGTACGTTAAGTCCCCCCCCGAGGCGTCCGTTAAGTCCCCCCGAGGCGTCCATTAAGTCCCCCCCCGAGGCGTCCGTTAAGTCCCCCCCGAGGCGTACGTTAAGTCCCCCCCGAGGCGTCCGTTAAGTCCCCCCCGAGGCGTACGTTAAGTCCCCCCCCGAGGCGTCCGTTAAGTCCCCCCCGAGGCGTCCGTTAAGTCCCCCCCGAGGCGTCCGTTAAGTCCCCCCCGAGGCGTCCGTTAAGTCCCCCCCCGAGGCGTACGTTAAGTCCCCCCCCCCCCGAGGCGTACGTTAAGTCCCCCCCCGAGGCGTACGATAAGTCCCCCCCCCGAGGCGTCCGTTAAGTCCCCCCCCGAGGCGTACGATAAGTCCCACCTCCCCGAGGCGTACGTTAAGTCCCCCCCCCCCGAGGCGTACGTTAAGTCCCCCCCCGAGGCGTACGTTAAGTCCCCCCCCCCCCCCGAGGCGTACGTTAAGTCCCCCCCCCCCCCCGAGGCGTACGTTAAGTCCCCCCCGAGGCGTACGATAAGTCCCCCCCCCGAGGCGTACGATAAGTCCCCCCCCCGAGGCGTCCGTTAAGTCCCCCCCCGAGGCGTACGTTAAGTCCCCCCCCCAAGGCGTACGTTAAGTCCCCCCCCGAGGCGTCCGTTAAGTCCCCCCCCCCCGAGGCGTCCGTTAAGTCCCCCCCCCCGAGGCGTCCGTTAAGTCCCCCCCCCCGAGGCGTCCGTTAAGTCCCCCCCCCCGAGGCGTCCGTTAAGTCCCCCCCCCCGAGGCGTCCGTTAAGTCCCCCCCCCGAGGCGTACGTTAAGTCCCCCCCGAGGCGTACGTTAAGTCCCCCCCCGAGGCGTACGTTAAGTCCCCCCCCGAGGCGTCCGTTAAGTCCCCCCCCCCCGAGGCGTACGTTAAGTCCCCCCCCGAGGCGTACGTTAAGTCCCCCCCCCCCCTGAGGCGTACGTTAAGTCCCCCCCCGAGGCGTACGTTAAGTCCCCCCCCGAGGCGTACGTTAAGTCCCCCCCCGAGGCGTACGTTAAGTCCCCCCCTGAGGCGTACGTTAAGTCCCCCCCCCGAGGCGTACATTAGGTCCTCCCCCGAGGCGTCCGTTAAGTCCCCCCCCCCCCCCGAGGCGTACGTTAAGTCCCCCCGCGAGGCGTACGTTAAGTCCCCCCCCCCGAGGCGTACGTTAAGTCCCCCCCCCGAGGCGTACGTTAAGTCCCCCCCCGAGGCGTACGTTAAGTCCCCCCCCGAGGCGTACGTTAAGTCCCCCCCCGAGGCATCCACTTTAGTAATGACATTAATGTTGGAGCATTTAACCCTAGGAGGTTACTAAACCCATTCAACCTATCCAATCCATGCATTACCAGCTATGGTAAGAGCTGGGCTAATTATAGTTGTGGTAATGCAGATCCAGCTATAGCTTATAATGCAACATGCTCCAGTCCTATGTTTAATGCCTCTAGTAATGTGTAGGGTGTCCAATCACAAACGCATATTTAGACCAATGGGTAAAATAAATCTCATGTCTTTATCATAAACCATTTAAAGTTTTTACCCTTTTGTAGGATGGCCAAACCTAGGATAATTAAATCAATGGGGGATGTATTAGGTTACGAAATCCAACTTTTGGGATAAAATGCTAATTATATGTTAGAGAAAGACCCCACTGAACGATTCAGAACATGAAGAATCATATTTGTCTTGGTAAAATGTATTTTGTAACATAAGAAGTGAAATTTAATCACCAAAGCGCGTTTTCACCCACTCTGGGCTGAGTGGGGAAACACTGTATAATATGTCAATATCACGATGGCGTAGAATAAAATAAATGGTGTTGTTAATTTGCTATGATGCTCTTGCCAACATGAAAAGTTTAACATAATTGTATGGTAGGCAATATGACACTTTGTTGGGTTTGTTTGTTTGTTTCTGTGAGGTAAAAGCAGATGTTGTTGTTGTTGTTGTTGTTTTGAAAAGAGGGGTGACGATTTAGAAGCCCACATGCATCTCCAGGCTGTTCATGTAAAATGATGATGATTATTTTAACAAACACAAGTAAATACATCTTCAACAGTCTGTTAGAGGCAGTTTATCTAGTTTGGTGTCCTGTTTTTATCTAGTTTTCATATACTGTATTCCTTAGGGATAGATACAATTCTCATTTGATAAACATCAAAGTCTAATAACTCATGCAGAAGTGATGATGATGATGATGATTCTGACTTCATCCATTATGTATAGGCTATACGATAACCAACAGACAGGACATAATACACTGAAACGCATGCATGAATAGTACTATTCAATAGTGTACACACACAACACACAGACACACACGGACACACACACAACACACGGACACACACACAACACACGGACACACACACAACACACGGACACACACACAACACACAGACACACACGGACACACACACACACACGGACACACACACAACACACACGGACACACACGGACACACACACAACACACAGACACACACACAACACACAGACACACACACAACACACGGACACACACACAACACACGGACACACACACAACACACGGACACACACACAACACACGGACACACACACAACACACGGACACACACACAACACACGGACACACACACAACACACGGACACACGGACACACACACAACACACGGACACACACACAACACACGGACACACACACACAACACACGGACACACACACACACGGACACACACACAACACACGGACACACACACACACACACGGACACACACCAACACACACACAACACACGGACACACACACCAACACACGGACACACACACAATACACGGACACACACACAACACACAACACACGGACACACACACAACACACGGACACACACACACACACGACACACACACAACACACGGACACACACACAACACACGGACACACACACACACACGGACACACACACACACACACACAACACACGGACACACACACAACACACGGACACACACGGACACACACACAACACACGGACACACACACAACACACGGACACACACACACACACACACGACACACACGGACACACACACACACACGGACACACACACACACAACACACGACACACACACACAACACACGGACACACACACAACACACGACACACACACACACACACACACACACACACGGACACACACACAACACACGGACACACACACAACACACGGACACACACACAACACACGGACACACACACACACACGGACACACACACAACACACGGACACACACACACACACGGACACACGGACACACACACAACACACGGACACACACACACACACGGACACACACACAACACACGGACCACACACACACACACACGGACACACACACACACACGGAACACACACACACACACGGACACACACACACACACACGGACACACACACAACACACGGACACACACACACACACGGACACACACACACACACAACACACGGACACACACACAACACACGGACACACACACAACACACGGACACACACACCACACACACAACACACGGACACACACACACACACGGACACACACACAACACACGGACACACACAAACACACGGACACACACACAACACACGGCACACACACAACACACGGAAAAACACATACACACACACACACACGGACACACACACAACACACGGACACACACACACACACAGACACACACACGGACACACGCGGACACACACACAACACGCGGACACACACACAACACACGGACACACACACAACACACGGACACACACGGACACACGGACACACAGACACACCAGACACACAGACAACACACGGACACACACACAACACAGGACACACACACAACACACAGACACACACACAACACACGGACACACAGACACACAACACACGGACACACACACAACACACAGACACACACACAACACACGGACACACACACAATTCATGCACCCATGGTGGGTGCATAATGATAAATCTGATTAAAGTTGAAATCTACATGCTGCTATGGTTAATGTGCCCTATCACTCCTCTACTCTGTGCACCGAGACCATGGTAGATGTGGGTGTATGCACGATGACCGCTATAGTTAACATGGACATTACTATGAAGACACCGAAGTCCAGACCAGTAATTTTTTTTCTAATTTGAAAATAAAATGTGTACACAAAGAAAATCAATGATGGGTCAACATCTAAATATTACTCCCGGCGTTGATCAAAACTCTGAGCACTTATTAATGAGTTCTAATCGCGCATTACTCTTTGGGAATGAGTGGAAACATGAACCGTGTTTGTTCGTTACGTTCGCCTGCGTC
This sequence comes from Coregonus lavaretus, assembly GCF_964263955.1. NCBI lineage: Eukaryota > Metazoa > Chordata > Actinopteri > Salmoniformes > Salmonidae > Coregonus > Coregonus lavaretus. The sequence goes on along the minus strand of NW_028157102.1, from coordinate 87,361 downwards.
CCCCCCGGAGTTGCCATGTTAGCAGCACATCCACTCTCTCTCTCTCTCTCTCTCTCTCTCTCTCTCTCTCTCTCTCTCTCTCTCTCTCTCTCTCTCTCTCTCTCTCTCTCTCTCTCTCTCTCTCTCTCTCTCTCTCTCTCTCTCTCGTCGGCTCACTGGAGAAGTAGTTGAAACTAGAGGCGCTGCTGACAGTGTGTTTGCGAGATGCCGGACCAAAGGCAATTTTAAACCCGTCCCGCGACTCCTGCCGTCTCTACAGACATCCCCTAAACAAAAAAACAAAAAACGCTCTTGAAGAATGAGTGCACAACTGGTAGTGCTTATAGCTATGCATGTCAGTCAGTCAGTCGGTCGGATGGCTAGCTGCTGGCAGAGACTTCTATTGCAGTAAAGTTGAAGGACTCTGGCTCTGGCTCTGGTCTAAGGCACTGCATTGCAGTGCTAGCTGTGCCACTAGAGATCCTGGTTAGAATCCAGGCTCTGCTGTAGACGGCCGCAACCGGGAGACCAATGGGGCGGCGCACAATTGGCCCAGCGTCATCCAGGATATGGGAGGGAATGGCCGGCAGGGAGGTAGCTCAGTTGGTAGAGCATGGTGTTTGCAACGCCAGGGGTGTGGGTTCGATTCCCACGGGGGGCCAGTATGAAAATAAAAAAAATAATGTATGCACTAACTGTAAGTCGCTCTGGATAAGAGCGTCTGCTAAATGATGTAAATGGAATTGAAGTAAGAAATTAACCTTTAAATGGAGCCTACCTAAGCAGGATCAAGTTCTACTAAATTCTCATAATAACCTTGCTTTACAGAGAGTAGGCTACGGAGACAGACAGTGATGTGGTGAGGCTGAGGCAGAGCAGACATAGGTTAGTATAGTGGTTCCCAATCTTGGGGTCGGGGCCCCATGTGGGGTCCCCAGAGAAAATCAGTACTAATCTTAACAAACAAGTTAGGAATTTAAAAAAATGTATTTCAATATGAAGATCTCGACATGGCCCATCTTCCCTATAGGCCCCGTGTAGCTCAGTTGGTAGAGCATGGCGCTTGCAACGCCAGGGTTGTGGTTTTGTTTCCCACGGGGGGCCAGTATGAAAAAAATAAATATTATGCACTCTCTCTGGATAAGAGCGTCTGCTAAATGATTAAAATGTAAAATGTGGGCTCATCTTCCCTGAAGGCAGACTTTAAAATGCAATCAAAATGCAAACAATACAGTTATAAATGTCATACGTTTTTCTTTTATATCGGTGGTTGTTTTTGTCTTATTAATTACCCACCTTTTAAAAAAAAACAATACATCACTGATATTAATACAGAGTCATAAGTCATATTCGAATAATGTGTGAAGACCTTCCGGACCTCACTAAAACTCAACCATCAGGGCAGTAACCAGGGTTATCGTGCTGCATGGATACATAACAAGAACTTATACACATGTCTGGTTTCCTGGACGACCACACGCCTACACCTGAACTGAAAACTGCTTTCAAATGGAGAATCTCTATTGAATGTGCTTTTTAGTCCAGGGATAGGGGTAGTATGGCCCTGAGAACTGGCCCTCAATCGTCTTTCAACTCACGTCCCAGTATTTAGGTAGGAACTCTTGTGGTAACAGCCAATGAAGTTGTTGCGCTAAAAGACCCATGCATTTTTGAAGAGCTCAGAGATCAGTGGTTACAGAAGGCTATCTCCTAGCCTGAGGCTGTATGTGAGGTATATTGCTGACCGAGACACACCGAGGCCCTTTCACCTGTTCTGTTCTCCTTGTCTCAAAGAGGAAGTCACACACACACACACACACACACACACACACACACACACACACACACACACACACACACACACACACACACACACACACACACATACACACACGATGTCAGATACAATAAACATTGCCGTCATGGTGGCGTTCAAGTGGATTATGTCACGATTTTACTCTCCTCTCCTAGTAAGCTGGTCTGTTCACTATTAGTGACGATATAATGAGAAATCAGTGAAATAATTCCAGGGAGTGAGCGCAGAGCGGTGTGGTATTAAGTGAAGCGTACCGTAGCATAGCAGTCTTTTCTTTCTCTCTGTGGGTGCGTTTCAAATGACATCATTTAATTAGACTAGTCACATCTTGCGTTCCAAATGACACCCTATTCCCTAAATAGTGTACTACTTTTAACCAGAGTCCCATTGGTCCTGTTCAAAAGTAGTGCACTATGTAGGGAATAGTGTGCCATTTGGAACGCAAGATGTGACTAGTCTAATTAAATGATTTCCAACAGATAACTCATTATGTTGTGTGTGTGTGTGTGTGTGTGTGTGTGTGTGTGCATTTGTTTGTCCTGGTCATTGATGCAGTGTATTTCCTGTGAACCCTGGTTTTTGAAGGTACACATTCACACGGTGGAGGAGTTACAGTAGATATTATTTTTACAATCAGTGGCGCAGCGGTCTAAGGCACTGCATTGCAGTGCTTGAGGCGTCAGTACCCGGGCTCGATCCCAGGCTGTGTCACAGCCGGCCGTGACCAGGAGTCCCATAGGGCGGCGCACAATTGGCCCAGCGTCGTCCGGGTTAGGGGAGGGTCTGGCCGGGGGTGCTTTACTTGGCTCATCGCGCTCTACCGACTCCTTGTGGTGGGCCGGACGCCTGCAGGCTGACTTCGGTCGTCAGTTCAATGGTATTTCCTCCGACACATTGGTGCAGCTGGCTTCCGGGTTAAGCGGGCGGGTGTTAAGGAGCGCGGTTTGGCGGGTCATGTTTCGGAGGAAGCATGAGCCCGTTGCAGTGATGAGACAAGATCATAATTGATTCGCAATTGGATATCACAAAATTGGGGGTACTTCCTGAAAGAAGAGGAGAGGCTGCATGATGGCGCCAGAGAAGATGGCTGCCGTTTTACAGCTCTCTAACCAATTGTACTATTATGTGTGTGTTTTCACGTTATTTGTAATTTATTCTGTACATAATGTTTCTGCCACCGTCTCTTATGACCAAAAATAACTTCTGGATATCAGGACAGCGATTACTCACCTCGTATTTGACAAATATTTTTTTCTTCAATGAGTTGGACGCGAAGGATATTCTACAGACACCCAACAAGGCCCAAATCCCCATCAATCGCATGAGAAAGAGACAGAGATATCGTGGACGCAGGTCGGGGTGCCTTGTAAGGATCCGACGGCGAGCGAGTAAACTGCCTCTTCCATCAATCCGATTAGAAAATAATTTGTACGACCTAAGATTACGGTTATCCTACCAACGGGACATTAAAAACTGTAATATCTTATGTTTCACTGAGTCGTGGCTGAACGACGACATGGATAACATACAGCTGGCGGGATATACGCTACATCGGCAGGATAGAATGGCTGACCCCGGTAAGACAAGGGGTGGAGGTCTGTGTATATTTGTAAACAACAGCTGGTGCATAAAATCTAATACTAAGGATGTCTCAAGGTTTTGCTCGCCTGAGGTAGAGTATCTCATGATAAGCTGTAGACCACACTATCTACCAAGAGAGTTTTCATCTATATTTTTCGTAGCTGTCTATTTACCACCACAAACCGATGCTGGCACTAAGATTTCACTCAATGAGCTGTATAAGGCCATAAGCAAACAGGAAAACGCTCATCCAGAGGCAGCACTCCTAGTGGCCGGGGACTTTAATGCAGGGAAACTTAAATCTGTTTTACCTAATTTCTACCAGCATGTTAAATGTGCAGCCAGAGGAAAAAAAACTCTAGACCACCTTTAGTCCACACACAGAGACGCATACAAAGCTCTCCCTCGCCCTCCATTTGGCAAATCTGACCATAATTCTATCCTCCTGATTCCTGCTTATGAGCAAAAACTAAAGCCGGAAGCACCAGTGACTCGGTTAATAAGGAAGTGGTCAGATGACGCAGATGCTAAGCTACAGGACTGTTTTGCTAGCACAGACTGGAATATGTTCCGGGATTCTTCAGATAGCATTGAGGAGTACACCACATCAGTCACTGGCTTCATCAATAAGTGCATCGATGATGTCGTCCCCACAGTAACCGTACGTACATACCCCAACCAGAAGCCATGGATTACAGGCAACGTCTGCACTGAGCTAAAGGATAGAGCTGCCACTTTCAAGGAGCGGGACTCTAACCCGGAAGCTTATAAGAAATCCCACTATGCCCTCCGACGAACCATCAAACAGGAAAGAGTCAATACTGCCCAGTGACACAAGCCTACCAGATGAGCTAAATCACTTCTATGCTCGCGTCGAGGCAAGCAACACTGAAGCATGCATGAAAGCATCAGTTGTTCCGGATGACTATGTGATAACGCTCTCCGTAGCCGACGTGAGTAAGACTTAAGCAGGTCAACATTCAGACGGATTACCAGGACGTGTACTCCGAGCATGTGCTGACCAACTGGCAAGTGTCTTCACTGACATTTTCAACATGTCCCTGACTGAGTCTGTAATACCAACATGTTTCAAGCAGACCACCATAGTCCCTGTGCCCAAGAACACCAAGATAACCTGCCTAAATGACTACTGACCCGTAGCACTCACGGCTGTAGCAATGAAGTGCTTTGAAAGGCTGGTCATGGCTCACATCAACACCATTATCCCAGAAACCCTACCCACTCCAATTTGCATACCGCCCCAACAGATCCACAGATGATGCAATCTCTATTGCACTCCACACTGCCCTTTCCCACCTGGACAAGAGGAACACCTATGTGAGAATGCTATTCATTGACTACAGCGCAGCGTTCAACACCATAGTGCCCTCAAAGCTCATCACTAAGCTAAGGACCCTGGGACTAAACACCTCCCTCTGCAACTGGATCCTGGACTTCCTGACAGGCCGCCCCCAGGTGGTAAGGGTAGGTAACAACACATCTGCCACGCTGATCCTCAACACGGGGGCCCCTCAGGGGTGCGTGCTCAGGCCCCTCCTGTACTCCCTGTTCACCCATGACTGCATGGCCAGGCACGACTCCAACACCATCATTAAGTTTGCCGACGACACAACAGTGGTAGGCCTGATCACTGACAACGATGAGACAGCCTATAGGGAGGAGGTCAGAGACCTGGCCGTGTGGTGCCAGGATAACAACCTCTCCCTCAACGTGATCATGACAAAGGAGATGATTGTGGACTACAGGAAAAAATGAGGACTGAGCACGCCCCCATTCTCATCGATGGGGCTGTAGTGTAGCAGGTTGAGAGCTTCAAGTTCCTTGGTGTCCACATCACCAACAAACTATCATGGTCCAAACACACCAAGACAGTCGTGAAGAGGGCACGACAAAGCCTATTCCCCCTCAAGAGACTGAAAAGATTTGGCATGGGTCCTCAGATCCTCAAAAAGTTATACAGCTGCACCATCGAGAGCATCCTGACTGGTTGCATCACCGCCTGGTATGGCAACTGCTCGGCCTCTGACCACAAGGCACTACAGAGAGTAGTGCCTACGGCCCAGTACATCATTGGACTCCAGCCACCCTAGTCATAGACTGTTCTCTCTGCTACCGCACGGCAAGCGGTACCGGAGCGCCAAGTCTAGGTCCAAAAGGCTTCTTAACAGCTTCTACCTCCAAGCCATAAGACTCCTGAACAGCTAATCATGGCTATCCGGACTATTTGCACCCCCACCCCATCTTTTTACGCTGCTGCTACTCTGTTAATTATTTATGCATAGTCACTTTAACTCTTCCCACATGTACATATTACCTCCACTACCTTGACTAACCGGTGCCTCCGCACATTGACGCTGTGCAGGGCGGCAGGTAGCTTAGTGGTTAAGGGCATTGTGCCAGTAACCGAAAGGTCACTGGTTCTAATCCCTGAGCCGACTAGGTGAAAAATCTGTCGATGTGCCCTTGAGCAAGGCACTTAACCCTAATTGCTCCTGTAAGTCGCTCTGGATAAGAACGTCTGCTAAATGACAAAAAAAAAAAAAAAAAAAAAAAAAAAAAAAAAAAAAAATTTAAAAAAGTACCGGTACCCCCTGTATATAGCCTCCCTACTGTTATTTAATTTTACAGCTGCTCTTTAATTATTTGCTTTTTTTTATTTTTTACTTAGCTAATTTTTATTTAACAATTTTTTTTTATTTTCTTAAAACTGCATTGTTGGTTAAGGGCTTGTAAGTAAGTATTTCACTGTAAGGTCTACACCTGTTGTATTCGGCACATGTGGCAAATAACATTTCATTTGATTTGCACTGTGACCGTCTGCTACACTTCACTGCCCACAGGGTGGGTCTGCCATCTGTAGGTAGTGCTGTGTACTGCGCAGGGCTGATGGTAGGGTGTAACAGGGTTTCAGGTAAACTGTGAATTGATCATAGTACACTCAGAATCTGAGGAGACTGTATTTGGATGAGAGAGAGATGGAGATGGGGAGCGAGCGAGAGAGAGACTTTTAATCTTGACACATAGCTGCTGAAGAAGAGAGAGACCAGTTATCTTGTTGTTGTTGTTGTGGTGTTGTTGTTATTGTTGTGGTCTGTTGTTGTGGTCTGTTGTTGTTCTGCAGTTAGCCCTAAATTCTCCCATAGCTGTCTTTTTTAAAGGCCTACTTAACTACTGTTCACCCGAGATATGTATTAAAGGAGGAAATGATCTCCTGTTTAGTAAAAACGTTACATTTCACCTAGATGATGCTGTGCAGCTATATTCTATATTCTATTCTAAATTCCAGCGGTCTTTAAAGTTTACCTAGAATTGGTTCTAAAAGTTAAGTACTGTATTATTCTAAAGTAAAAACTGTAGTATTTTTTTCATGTGGGTACCTTTTAATCTCCAGTGGTAGTGAATGGTGGTGTTTATTATGAATTACAAGATATTGGATCTGTACTGTAGATATTGTGGTGTTTGTCGATGAGCAGTTATATTTCCCCTAGCTGTCTTTAAACTCTACCCAGGATATTAAAGCGGGATATCATATACTGTTCAATAATAATTGGAATTCTATCTTATATGAAAACTATAGGCCATAAAAGATGAGGTGGAGGGTGTTTATTTATGGATTATCCTTGTGACAATTACTTCTACTCTTGTGTCTTCCTCCTCTCATCGTATTGATTTACTCATATGTCTGAGACATAACGGCCCATAGGGCAGGAGCCTATCTCCTGTTTCTGTAGAGTGAGGCAGCTTGATGTACCAGTTCACCCCCTGAATGCTGGTCTATCACAGGGCCTGTCCTCCTATTCATTCACTTCTACACTACTAATTTCCTCTTCTCCTCTCCTCTCTTTCTCCTATCCTCTCCTCCTATCCCCCTCTCCTCCTATCCCCCTCTCCTCTCCTCCTATTCTCCTATCCCTCTCTCCTCCTATCCCCCTATCCTCTCCTCCTATCCCCCTCTCCTCCTATCCTCTACTCCTATCCTCTCCTCCTATCCCCCTCTCCTCCTATCCTCTCCTCCTATCCCCCTCTCCTCCTATCCTCTCCTCCTGTCCCCCTCTCCTCCTATCCTCTACTCCTATCCTCTCCTCCTATCCCCCTCTCCTCCTATCCTCTCCTCCTATCCCCCTCTCCTCCTATCCCCCTCTCCTCCTATCCTCTCCTCCTGTCCCCCTCTCCTCCTATCCTCTACTCCTATCCTCTCCTCCTATCCCCCTCTCCTCCTATCCTCTCCTCCTGTCCCCCTCTCCTCCTATCCCCCTCTCCTCCTATCCTCTCCTCCTATCCCCCTCTCCTCCTATCCTCTCCTCCTGTCCCCCTCTCCTCCTATCCTCTCCTCCTATCCCCCTCTCCTCCTATCCTCTCCTCCTATCCCCCTCTCCTCCTATCCCCCTCTCCTCCTATCCTCTCCTCCTGTCCCCCTCTCCTCCTATCCTCTACTCCTATCCTCTCCTCCTATCCCCCTCTCCTCCTATCCTCTCCTCCTATCCCCCTCTCCTCCTATCCTCTCCTCCTGTCCCCCTCTTCTCCTATCCTCTACTCCTATCCTCTCCTCCTATCCCCCTCTCCTCCTATCCTCTCCTCCTATCCTCTCCTCCTGTCCCCCTCTCCTCCTATCCTCTCCTCCTATCCCCCTCTCCTCCTATCCTCTCCTCCTATCCCCCTCTCCTCCTATCCTCTCCTCCTATCCCCCTCTCCTCCTATCCTCTCCTCCTGTCCCCCTCTCCTCCTATCCTCTCCTCCTATCCTCTACTCCTATCCTCTCCTCCTATCCCCCTCTCCTCCTATCCTCTCCTCCTATCCCCCTCTCCTCCTATCCTCTCCTCCTATCCCCCTCTCCTCCTATCCTCTCCTCCTATCCCCCTCTCCTCCTATCCTCTCCTCCTTTCCCCCTCTCCTCCTATCCTCTACTCCTATCCTCTCCTCCTATCCCCCTCTCCTCCTATCCTCTACTCCTATCCTCTCCTCCTATCCCCCTCTCCTCTCTTCCTCTTCTTATCCTCCTCTTCTCTTCCTATCCTCTTCTCCTCTCTTCCTCTCTCCCTATCCTCCCCTCCTCTCCTGAGTGGTCATCCTTCCTGCATTGTTGATATAATCAGAGAAACAAGCTCTTTCCTGTCGTCCTTCCTGTTGGCTCATCTGCTCATTAAACCAATTCAAATTCCTTATTTTATTACATTGTTAGAATATCATCTGCTCATTAAACCAATTCAAATTCCTTATTGTATTACATTGTTAGAATATCTGTGGACAGATTATCCCCATGTAGTAGTAGACAGTATTAGCCCCCTGAATGTATATTTAATAGGCTATAATGACCTGAGACAGCAGTAGAGTTAGGAAGAAATCAGCATGCTTTGCATGGTCTCTTTCCCTCCATGCAAGTACAAATGCACAATTCCTTTTTTTTTTTACCAACGATACTGTGGACACACACACACCTCTATCCCTCAGTGTCATTAGGATGGAGAGTACAGCGTCAAATTGTGGGAGTATAATCAGGGTGTGTGTGTGTGTGTGTTAATGCAGAAAACGTCTAATGATGTTTTGGACACTTTTGCCATGTCCCTAAAATCATCTTTCAAACCAGCTCTACTCAGTATCCGAGTCCTACCAGCAGCAGTGGAACGACCCAGCCCCAGTTCACCTGGCGGACGGGGATACCTGGCCAGATTTGGCCCAGTATGAACGCCAGCTGTCACATCATGAAACAATTCCAGACTCACGAGAGAGCCCAGAAAAATCCTAGACATTAAACTGCTCCAGGAGAAGACAAACGTTTACTCCTCAGGGGAAATGGAATAGAGCGTCGGCTATTCTGAATGTGACTTTTCTGCAAAACATCGGGACGGGAGACCTTTCGGAGCTCCACTCCTGAAATATGTTGCACGGATCCCTGAGAAATCAAATGTATTTTTCACATGTGCCGAATACAACAGGTGTAGAGTTTACCGTGAAATGCTTACTTACGAGCCCTTTTACATTTTAGTCAATTTAGCAGACGCTCTTATCCAGAGCGACTTACAGTTAGTGAGTGCATACTTTTTTCATACTTTCCCAACGATGCAGAGTTAAACAGTTAGACAGTTAGACAGTTAGACAGTTAGAAAAGGAAATGGCCAAAATAAAATATAGAAATAGTAACACAATAAAATAATAATATATATGAATAGTAACACAATTAAAATAATAAAATAACAATAATGAGGCTATATACAGGGGGTACCGGTATCAAGTCAATGTGCGGGGGTTGTCACGGATTCTGCCGAGACTGCTCCTCCTCCTGGTTCGGGCAGGCTTCGGCGTTCGCCGTCCCCGGAGTACTAGCTGCCACCGTTGAATGTTTCTTGGTGTGATTGCTTTGGTCTGTCTTTTACACCTGTGTCTGATTACGTGTCCTATAAGTTCCCTGTTTTGCATTGGTTAGATTGTGTGTTGTTTTTCGCCTGTCCGTAGTGCTGCGTGTTTTTGTATCTGTTTTTGTTTTGTTTATTTTGTTACATTTTTTTACATTTTAGTCATTTAGCAGACGCTCTTATCCAGAGCGACTTACAGGAGCAATTAGGGTTAAGTGCCTTGCTTAAGGGCACATCAACAGATTTTTTCACCTAGTCGGCTCGGGGATTAGAACCAGCGACCTTTCGTTCACTGGCACAACGCTCTTACCCACTAAGCCACCTGCCGCCCCGTAGTTTGCGTATTGCTCGCCTCTGTTTTGTTGAGGCCGTTTACTGTATCCTTGCCTGGTGGTTTTTCACAGTAAACTTTGTTGGACTAAGCTTCGGTGTCCTGCGCCTGACTTCCACACATCATACACCTCAGCCTTGACAGGGGTACAGGTTAGTCGAGGTAATTGAGGTAATATGTACATGTAGGTAGGGGTAAAAGTGACTATACATAGATAATAAACAGTAGCAGCAGCATATGTGAATAGTGTGTGTGTGTGTGTGAGAGTTGGAGTGTATCAGTGTGTGGGTAGAGTCCGGTGAGTGTGCATAGAGCCGGTGTAAGAGAGTCGGTGCCAAAAAAGGGGGGGGTCAATGGAAATATTCCAGGCATCCATTTGATGAACTGTTCAGCAGTCTAATGGCTAGTGGGTAGAAGCTGTTCAGGAGCCTTTTTGTCCCAGACTTGGTGCTCTGGTACCGCTTACCATGTGGTAGCAGAGAGAACAGTCTATGACTTGGGTGGCTGGAGTCTTTGACAATTTCTAGGGCCTTCCTCTGACACCGCCTGGTGTAGAGGTCCTGGATGGCAGGAAGCTCGGCCACAGTGATGTACTGGACTGTACGCACTACCCTCTGTAGCGCCTTGCGGTTGGCTGCCAAGCAGTTGCCATACCAGGCGGTGATTTCATTCAGTCAAGATGCTCTCAATGGTGCAGCTGTATAACTTTTTGAGGGCCAATGCCAAATCTTTTTAGACTCCTGAAGGGGAAGAGGCATTGTTGTGCCCTCTTCACGACGGTGTTGGTGTGTTTGGACCATTATAGGTCCTTAGTGATGTGGACACCGAGGAACTTGAAGCTTTCGATCCACTCCACTACAGCCCCGTCGATGTGAATGGGGGCGTGCTCGGCCCTCTGTTTCCTGTAGTCCACGATCAGCTCCTTTGTCTTGCTGACGTTGAGGGAGAGGTTGTTTTCATGGCACCACACTGCCAGATCTCTGACCTCCTCCATGTAGGCTGTCTCATCGTCGTCGGTGATCAGGCCTACCACTGTCGCGTCGTCGGCAAACTTAATGATGGTGTTGGAGTCTGCGAGGATTACCCAGCGGAGGTGACGGGGACCTCCTGGATCGAGTCGCAGCTGCTCTTTATTCAGTATACAGTTCAAGCAGTCGGTGGGACTCAATGCGAAAGAGAGCAGAGAAAGGTATGCAGGGAGAAATTGGCATACCTATGGCAACATCGCAAATCTAAAGCGATTGACATTATTGTGAACAATAGTGCATGCCCCCTGCTACTATAATGCCAAGCCCTGCCTGATAGTGTACCGCTGACCATGCCCCCTTGGTGTGAAACTATGGAAACGGTACAACAAGATACATTTTACATTTTCACCCTCAAGGAGGTAGATGTTTTGACTTCCCCACCAAACAAGCCTTTTTTCTCCCAAATTATCTGTGGGAAGCAGCTGACTGAACCAATCCAACTTAGGGTTGGCATAAAAAACAGAGTGCCCATGGAAAAGCTGTTAAAGTGGCTATACTTACTTAAACACACACACACACACACACACACACACAGTTGACGTTATCTTCCTGAGCCAGAGAGGGCGTTTGGGTGTCCTGAATGTCGAGTGGATTTACAGACTAACTGGAAGTTAGCCAGAGCCTCCTTCCTTCTGGACCTACGGAGGAGGAAGGTCCCACTGGCCACGGACACCGAGGACAACTTCCTGGGCTTCAGGAAGAAGGCCAATGGGAAAACTGGACACTTTTGCTGCGGGCTTTGGACTCTGTTCTGACTGGCCAGACCTCAATGACCTGTGCGACTGGACTGGAGCTCAGATGGAGACTGACTGGAGTGGAGCTCAGATGGCGACTGACTGGAGTGGAGCTCAGATGGACACTGACTGGAGTGGAGCTCAGATGGACACTGACTGGAGTGGAGCTCAGATGGACACTGACTGGAGTGGAGCTCAGATGGACACTGACTGGAGTGGAGCTCAGATGGACACTGACTGGAGTGGAGCTCAGATGGACACTGACTAGAGTGGAGCTCAGATGGACACTGACTAGAGTGGAGCTCAGATGGACACTGACTAGAGTGGAGCTCAGATGGAGACTGACTGGAGTGGAGCTCAGATGGACACTGACTGGAGTGGAGCTCAGATGGAGACTGACTGGAGTGGAGCTCAGATGGACACTGACTAGAGTGGAGCTCAGATGGAGACTGACTAGAGTGGAGCTCAGATGGACACTGACTGAAGTGGAGCTCAGATGGAGACTGACTAGAGTGGAGCTCAGATGGAGACTGACTAGAGTGGAGCTCAGATGGAGACTGACTAGAGTGGAGCTCAGATGGACACTGACTGACACACAGACTCAGTCAGTGACTGCGTCTGATGCAATTGTGGCAGACCACTGTGTTGTCATTTAGGCTTCTGCCACCCATGAAGGAACTTGTCATCCTACATCCAGGACAACAATCCTCGGTATCAGACGGATGCAGCTACGGCAGCACTGGAATGGTCTGAGTCTGCAGGGGAAACTCAATGCTCTGCACTGTGCTGACCTCTCTGTCTTCCATTCCATGTACCAGAATGCTGCTATTGGCGAGGACATGAATACACACTGATGGGGCTGGAGGAGAAGATGCCACCTTCTTCTGCTATGTCTCTGTCTCTGTCTCTGTCTCTGTCTCTCTCCTCTCTCTCTGTCTCTGTCTCTGTCTCTCTGTCGCTCTCCTCTTTGTCTCTGTCTCTCTCTCTCTCTCTCTCTCTCTCTCTCTCTCTCTCTCTCTCTCTCTCTCTCTCTCTCTCTCTCTCTCTCTCTCTCTCTCTCTCTCTCTCTCTCTCTCACGAACTTGTATTACATCTGTAAATGTGAATGACATTGTTAAATTACGAGGCTAGTTGGTTTAGCCATGGAAAAAGACAGCAACCTTCCTGCTAGCCATGGTTGGCTGAGATAATGGATGGGTTGGACATGCCGGGAGATGAGTTTGGATTGGTCTGCCATGTAGCATGCTTCTGTCTATAACGTGAGCTGCTCAGTATGTGTTGATAGTCCTTTCTACCGTCGCGTTTTTGAAAGATATAACGTTAGCCATCGAGAACTACAAAAGTTTTGCTACTTTTCTCAACAACATTGATGCCTTGAATTTAGCAGGCGCTATACACAGATCAGTTGGAAAAAGTTGTAATGGGCTACTTTCTGCACACGCCACGGTCACTGTGAACCGGAGTGACTTGACACAACGCTAGCCAAACAAGAGGTAGCTACAAACAAAACAGAGTTAAATTGTTCCAGTCTGCCGTGAGGCGTTCATCCAGTATACGGGTAAAAGAGTCTAGCTACATTTTCAGATATTATAAGTTTCTAATTTTGTCAGAAAGTCGTTTTCATTGCAAGTTCAAGCGTACTGTTAGCTAGCTAGCTAATGTTGGCTTGCTGGCTTGCTAGCTAATGTTACATGTATGATCTGTGTAAAATCATATCAAATGTATTGGTCACATACACATGGTTAGCAGATGTTATTGCGAGTGTAGCGAAATGCTTGTGCTTCTAGTTCTGACAGTGCAGCAATATCTAGCAAGTAATATCTAACAGTTCCACAACAAAAACCTAATACACACAAATCTAAGTAAAGGAATGGAATAACAATATATAAATATATGGATGTCATTATCAGAGTGGCATAGGCTAAGATGCAATAGATAGTATAGAATACACTATATACATATGAGATGGGTAATGCAAGATATGTAAACATTAAAGTGGCATTATTAAAGTGACTAGTGTTCCATTTATTAAATTGGCCAGTGATTTTCAAGTCTGTATGTAGGCAGCAGCCTCTCTGTGCTAGTGATGGCTGTTTAACAGTCTGATGGCCTTGAGATAGAAGCTGTTTTTCAGTCTCTCGGTCCCAGCTTTGATGCACCTGTACTGACCTCGCCTTCTGGATGATAGCGGGGTGAACAGGCAGTGGCTCGGGTGGTAGTTGTCCTTGATTCTCTTTTTGGCCTTCCTGTGACATCGGGTGCTGTAGGTGTCCTGGAGGGCAGATAGTTTGCCCCCGGTGATGCGTTGTGCAGACCGCACCACCCTCTGGAGAGGCCTGCCGTTGTGGGCGGTGCAGTTGCCATACCAGGCGGTGATACAGCCCGAGAGGATGCCCTCAATTGTAATGACAAAGTGAAAACAGGTTTATAGAACTTTTTTGCAAAAATATAAATACTGTATTTACATAAGTATTGCTATGAGATTCGAAATTTGAGCTCCGGTGCATCCTGTTTCCATTGATCATCCTTGAGATGTTTCTACAACTTGAATGGAGTCCACCTGTGGTAAATTCAATTGATTGGACATGATTTGGAAAGGCACACACCTGTCTATATAAGGTCCCACAGTTGACAGTGCATGTCAGAGCAAAAACCAAGCCATGAAGTCAAAGGAATTGTCCGTAGAGCTCCGAGACAGGATTGTGTCGAGACACAGATCTGGGGAAGGGTACCAAAAAATCTCTGCAGTATTGAAGGTCCCCAAGAACACAGTGGCCTCCATCATTCTTAAATGGAAGAAGTTTGGAACCACCAAGACTCTTCCTAGAGCTGGCCGCCCGGCCAAACTGAACAATCAGCGGAGAAGGGCCTAGGTCAGGGACGTTACCAAGAACCCGATGGTCACTCTGACAGGGCGCCAGAGTTCCTCTGTGGATATGGGAGAACCTTCCAGAAGGACAACCATTTCTGCAGCACTCCACCAATAAGGCCTTTATGGTAGAATGGTCAGACGGAAGCCACTCCTCAGTAAAAAGCACATGACACCCTGCTTGGAGTTTACCAAAAGGTACCTAAAGGACTCTCAGATCATGAGAAACATGATTCTCTGGTCTGATGAAACCAAGATTAAACTCTTTGGCCTGAATGCCAAGCGTCACGTCTGGAGGAAACCTGCCACCATCCCTACGGTGAAGCATGGTAGTGGCAGCATCATGCTGTGGGGATGTTTTTCAGCAGCAGGGACTGGGAGACTAGTCAGGATCGAGGGAAAGATTAACAGAGAAAAATACAGAGAGATCCCTGATAACCTGCTCCAGAGCGCTCAGGACCTCAGACTGGGGCGAAGGTTCACCTTCCAACAGGACAATGACCCTAAGCACACAGCCAAGACAATGCAGGAGTGGCTTCGGGACAAGTCTCTAAATGTCGTTGTGGCCCAGCCAGAGCCCGGACTTGAACCCGATCTAACATCTCTGGAGAGACCTGAAAATAGCTGTGAAGCGATGCTCTCCATCCAACCTGACAGTGCTTGAGAGGATCTGCAGAGAAGAATGGGAGAAACTCCCCAAATACAGGTGTGCCAAGCTTGTAGCGTCATACCCAAGAAGACTCAAGGCTGTAATCGCTGCCAAAGGTGCTTCAACAAAGTACTGAGTAAAGGGTCTGAATACTTACTTAAATGTGATAATTCAGTTTTGTATTTCTGATAAATTTGCAAACATTTCTAAAAACCTGTATTTGCTTTGTCATTATGGGATACCGTGTGTAGATTGAGGGGGGGGAAAAAACAATTTAATAAATGTTTTAATAAGGCTGTAACGTAACAAAATGTGGAAAAAGTCAAGGGCATACTAGATAAAGTATTTATACCTGGAGTTTCTCCTCATTTTAGGCTGCTACTTTTAGTCTTGAAATCTTTGGTTGTTTACTACACTCCCTCTGTTTAGCACATGGCCTCACATGTGAATCCTTAAAGAGATGGGTGGGGCTAAGGCTTAAGAAGGGTTGAACTATGCTGAAAGAAGAGCTCTCAAGTAGGTGTACCAAAACATTCAAGGGCCATTTTCTCAAAAGCAGAATTACTTTCCCATTGTTCCTCAACTGCAGTGTATGATATTCAACCTCTACTTTTTTCCATTGTAAAAAACACTATTTGAAATGTTGCTACATAGGACCGAATCCAGGTGGTGGGTCACATATGCTTTGAGTGGTCTTTCAACATATGAAAATACACTGAGTGTACAAAACATTAGGAACACCTTCCTAATATTGAGTTGCACCCCCTTTTTGCCCTCAGAACAGCCTCAATTCATCGGGACATGGACTCTTCAAGGTGTCAAGCGTTCCATAAGGATGCTGGCCCATGTTGACTCCAATGCTTCACATAGTTGTGTGAAATTGGCTGGATGTTCTTTTGGTGGTGGACCGTTCTTGATACACACTGGAAACTGTTGAGCATGAAAAACCCAGCAGTGTTGCTGTTCTTTACACAAACCGGTGCGCCTGGCACCTACTACCATACCCAATTCAAAGGCACTTAAATATTTTGTCTTGCCCATTCACCCTCTGAATGGCGCACATACACAATCCATGTCTCAATTGTCTCGAGGCTTAAAAATCATTATTTAACCTGTCTCCTCCCCTTCATCAACACCGATTTTTAAATGGATTTGACAACTGACATCAATAAGGGATCATAGTTTTCACCTGGATTCACCTGGTCACTCTATGGAAATAGCAGGTGTTCTTAATGTTCTGTACACTCAGTATATATAGCTGTCTCTTAGTATATAGACTCCCGTTTGAATCAACTTGGTTCTGCCACTAGAGGGGGGTGTGTCCATGCAGTTGTACTGTTCATGCAGTTACATCTAGCATCACAGAGTGAGGGGGGGATTCACGCTCACTGCCCCAATTCCGTATTTTTACACTCCCAAATGACTCATATACCAAATGATCTGAGCTGTTGACTGTATTAGTAAACATCCCTTCACAGTAAACATGGTGAGATTTCTGCAAAGAGAAATGGTAACGTCACAAAAAGACATTGGATGAATTGATTGTGTTTGTGTTGGATTGCATATAACAATAGCCCGACATATCATAATTATGAACATACATGAACATGATATTAACCCTGTATGGATGTGGATTCATATTGCCTCTATTTGACATGGATGTTTATTCTCCCCCTGCTATGTTGTGATGTATTTTATAGTTCTGCTGTCCTCCTATGCCTCTTGACAGGTTGTCATTGTCATCTCTCTCCCCATCTCTCTCCCCATCTCTCTCTCTCTCCCCATCTCTCTCCCCATCTCTCTCTCTCTCTCTCTCTCTCTCTCCCCATCTCTCTCTCTCTCCCCATCTCTCTCCCCATCTCTCTCTCTCTCTCTCTCTCTCTCTCTCTCTCTCTCTCTCTCTCTCCCCATCTCTCTCTCCCCATCTCTCTCTCTCTCTCTCCCCATCTCTCTCTCCCCATCTCTCTCTCTCTCTCTCCCCATCTCTCTCCCCCTCTCCCCAT
>NW_028157102.1:0-67500 GCF_964263955.1 Coregonus lavaretus | reverse complement strand
TCGAGGCCAAGTCAACACTACAGTCTAAACACATGGTCTTCTGAGTGTTACTGGGTAATGCTTGTCCCATATGGTCCCCTATTCCCTATGTAGTGCACTAGTATTCGCCCGCCCATGGTCAGAAGTAGTGCACTATATAGGGCAGGGTATCGTTTGGGACGCAGCCCGTCTGTTAATGTCTGGAGTGTTGTGTTTTTGTTGTTAAAGGATAAAGAGTGGGAAACCAGAAAACAGTTCAAGCCTCCTCTTGAATCTTCTACCATTTTCTCTCGTTTTTAAAAGTTACTATTCCTTGGGGGAATCGGCATAGCTTCAGGCAAACTGGTTGCTGAGAAGAGCAGAGGCCAGACCTCCATGATGAGAGAGGGAACACACAGAGAGAAGCAATTCACTAACCCAACATTTTTTATGTCGCTGCGCTTTTCCGTTTTTTTTTTTGTATTTCTGCCTAAAGAGGAAGTTGTGCCTTTGATTCCTGGATCCCTTTATTCGTCATGATTTTGTAAGATGTGTGTGTGCGGGCATGTGTGTGTGTGTATTGGTTAATTAGATAGTTCCATCCATCCTGCAGTGCCTCTGCTTCAGGGAATTGTTGTTCCTCTGAACAATTACACTGCTACTCCATCCCTACGGGGAAGCATGGTGGTGGCAGCATCATGCTGTGGGGATGTTTTTCAGCGGCAGGGACTGGGAGACTAGTCAGGATCGAGGGAAAAATGAACGGAGCAAAGTACAGAGAGATCCTTGAGGAAAACCTGCTCCAGAGCGCTCAGGACCTCAGACTGGGGCGAAGGTTCACCTTCCAATAGGACAACGACCCTAAGCACACAGCCAAGACAACGCAGGCGTGGCTTCGGGACAAGTCTCTGAATGTCCTTGAATGGCCCAGCCAGAGCCCGGACTTGAACCCAATTGAACATCTCTGGAGAGACCTGAAAATAGCTGTGCAGCGACACTCCCCATCCAACCTGACAGTGCTTGAGAGGATCTGCAGATAAGAATGGGAGTAACTCAACAAATACAGGTGTGCCAAGCTTGTAGCGTCATACCCAAGAAGACTCAAGGCTGTAATCGCTGCCAAAGGTGCTTCAACAAAGTACTGAGTAAAGGGTCTGAATACTTATGTAAATGTAATAAAAACTTGTTTTTGCTTTGTCCCTATGGGACTGTGTGTAGATCCAATTTTTAGAAGAAGGTTGTAACGTAACAAAATGTGGTAAAAGTCAAGGGGTCTGAATACTTTCCGAATGCACTGTATAAACAAATCAAATCAAATGTTATTTGTCACATACACGTGTTTTAGGTTCTAGCTCCGACAGTGCAGTAATATCTAACAATTACACAACATATACCCAATACACACAAAAAAGTAAGGAATGGGATTTAATAATATATACATATATGGACAAGCAATGACAGAGCGGCATGGACTAAGATACAGTAGAATATTATAGAATAGAATACAGTATATACATATGAGATGAGTAGTGCAAGATATGTAAACATTATTAAAGTGACTAGTGTTCCATTTCTTAAAGTGGCCAGTGATTTCAATAGGCAGCAGCAGCCTCTAATGTGCTAGTGATGGCTATTTAACAGTCTGATGGCCTTGAGATAGAAGCTGTTTCTCATTCTCTCTGTCCCAGCTTTGATGCACCTGTACTGACCTCACCTTCTGGATGATAGCAGGGTGAACAGGCAGGGTGGTTGATGTCCTTGATGATCTTTTTGGCCTTCCTGTGACATTGGGTGTGTGTCTTGGAGGGCGGGTAGTTTGCCCCCGGTAATGAGTTCGGCAGACCGCACCACCCTCTGGAGAGGCCTGCCGTTGTGGGCGGTGCAGTTGCCATACCAGGCGGTGATACAGCCCGAGAGGATGCTCTCAATTGTAATGACAAAGTGAAAACAGGTTTATAGAACATTTTTGCAAAAATATAAATACTGTATTTACATAAGTATTGCTATGAGATTCGAAATTCGAGCTCCGGTGCATCCTGTTTCCATTGAAACAGGATGCACCGAGAGAGAGCGAGCGGTTGCGGGCGGTGCAGTTGCCGTACCAGGCGGTGTTACAGCCCGACAGGATGCTCTCAATTGTGCATCTGTAAAAGTTTGTGAAGGTTTTAGGTGATAAGCCAAATTTCTTAAATAAACAGAACCTTGTGGAACGCCACATGTGCTATGTATTTTCTCTGAGTTATGTTCACAAACGGTGACAAACTGTCGACTGGTTAAGTAGTGCCCAAACCAATTTAGAACTGGACCGGAGAGGCCAATCACCTCTACAGTCTGTCCAGAAGGACATCAACTGTGTCGAATACAGCACTTAAATCCAATGGTACAAGGACAGAGAGCTGTTTGGCATCTGTGTTGGCTCTAAGATCATTTACCACTTTAACTAAGGCTCTGTGTGTGCTGTGGTGGGCCTGAAAACCAGATTGGAATTTTTTTAAAGTACAGTTGGCACTTTAAAAAATCATTTAGACGTTTGAAAACCAATTTCTCCAGAATGTTTCTTAAGAATGGAAGGTTGGAGATTGGCCGAAAATTGCTAAGAACTGAATAATCTAGATTATTTTTCTTCAGAAGGGGTTTCACCATAGCAGTGTTTAGTGCAGTGGGGAAAGTGCCTGTAAACAGGGAGTGATTTAACAATAGCTTGCACTTCTTCAGATATGCAATTACATTTTTGAAGAAGAATGTGGGGATAGCATTGAGAAGGCAGGTAGAAGGCTTACGGTTTGCATGCCCTGCCGAAGGACACTATCATGCGGAATAGGTGGTTGGAGTTCTTTGGTCCCCAGTGGTGGTGAGTATACTGGTAGATAGACCATAGACTGCTGCTTATGTATCTGGTTATGCATATTTTGATCATCATTATCACTTCAAAAGAAGACAAATAACTAGTAGGAAAACCGTTTGTCTCGATTGTGATGTCGCCAGATTGACTTTAGATGCATTTTAACTTTAGCCAGCTAACTTAGATTGAGGTAACTTACCCCACCGTATTGTAGCTAGCCAACATGAGCATGTCTCGTTTTTTGATTTTACAATCTTTGCTAGTAACAGAAATGGCAACATTGCCATCTCTCTAAAGTAAATTTGACGACGACATACAGTGGGGGAAAAAAAGTATTTAGTCAACCACCAATTGTGCAAGTTCTCCCACTTAAAAAGATGAGAGAGGCCTGTAATTTTCATCATAGGTACACGTCAACTATGACAGACAAAATGAGAAAAAAAAATCCAGAAAATCACATTGTAGGATTATTTATGAATTTATTTGCAAATTATGGTGGAAAATAAGTATTTGGTCAATAACAAAAGTTTCTCAATACGTTGTTATATACCCTTTGTTGGCAATGACACAGGTCAAACATTTTCTGTAAGTCTTCACAAGGTTTTCACACACTGTTGCTGGCCCAATTTTGGCCCATTCCTCCATGCAGATCTCCTCTAGAGCAGTGATGTTTTGGGGCTGTCGCTGGGCAACACGAACTTTCAACTCCCTCCAAAGATTTTCTATGGGGTTGAGATCTGGAGACTGGCTAGGCCACTCCAGGACCTTGAAATGCTTCTTACGAAGCCACTCCTTCGTTGCCCGGGCGGTGTGTTTGGGATCATTGTCATGCTGAAAGACCCAGCCACGTTTCATCTTCAATGCCCTTGCTGATGGAAGGAGGTTTTCACTTAAAAATTCACGATATATGGCCCCATTCATTCTTTCCTTTACACGGATCAGTCGTCCTGGTCCCTTTGCAGAAAAACAGCCCCAAAGCATGATGTTTCCACCCCCATACTTCACAGTAGGTATGGTGTTCTTTGGATGCAACACAGCATTCTTTGTCCTCCAAACACGACGAGTTGAGTTTTTTACCAAAAAGTTCTATTTTGGTTTCATCTGACCATATGACATTCTCCCAATCCTCTTCTGGATCATCCAAATGCACTCTAGCACACTTCAGACGGGCCTGGACATGTACTGGCTTAAGCAGGGGGACACGTCTGGCGCAGCAGGATTTGAGTCCCTGGCGGCGTAGTGTGTTACTGATGGTAGGCTTTGTTACTTTGGTCCCAGCTCTCTGCAGGTCATTCACTAGGTCCCCCCGTGTGGTTCTGGGATTTTTGCTCACCGTTCTTGTGATCATTTTGACCCCACGGGGTGAGATCTTGCGTGGAGCCTCAGATCGAGGGAGATTATCAGTGGTCTTGTATGTCTTCCATTTCCTAATAATTGCTCCCACAGTTGATTTCTTCAAACCAAGCTGCTTACCTATTGCAGATTCAGTCTTCCCAGCCTGTTGCAGGTCTACAATTTTGTTTCTGGTGTCCTTTGACAGCTCTTTGGTCTTGGCCATAGTGGAGTTTGGAGTGTGACTGTTTGAGGTTGTGGACAGGTGTCTTTTATACTGATAACAAGTTCAAACAGGTGCCATTAATACAGGTAACGAGTGGAGGACAGATGAGCCTCTTAAAGAAGAAGATACAGGTCTGTGAGAGCCAGAAATCTTGCTTGTTTGTAGGTGACCAAATACTTATTTTCCACCATAATTTGCAAATAAATTCATAAAAAATCCTACAATGTGATTTTCTGGATTTTGTTTTCTAAATTTGTCTGTCATAGTTGACGTGTGCCTATGATGAAAATTACAGGCCTCTCTCATCTTTTTAAGTGGGAGAACTTGCACAATTGGTGGCTGACTAAATACTTTTTTTCCCCACTGTAGTATGGCAAAAGTTGTTTCCTACTAATTATTTGCCTACTTTTAGCATTGCCGTCGTATTTACATGCCACTCTTTATGTGTAATTTAGACAGAAACAGTCACATTAGCCTCTGAGGTGCAGCCCGTGGCTAGGGCACAAATAACTAACTAGAAGCAACAAACTCAAACCAACCCAGGGCCATAGCAGAATACAGTTGGTTGTAACAGCATTACCGGACTGAATCTTATCCAATCTGGAGCCAGTCAGTCTACATCTGTAAAGCATAGAATTAGCTTCCCAAATGAGATTACGTTTTTTACTCGACCAGTGTTTATAATTGAGGGATGATGACAATCGTCGACCCTGTTTTTCTGTTAGAAAAAGTGCACGGTTTGGTGCCAGACTGATCCCCTGGTCATGAACAGATGCCTGGACCTACCAGAAGGAGCAAAGGTGGGCAGGGGTATCATGCACCCCAGAAATCTGAGGGGGCACAAAGTACGTGAGGATGGCTGGGGCGTAGTTTGGAGGGGGGCTAGGCCCCCTGTCCATAAATTGGAGAAATGTGAATTTTTTCAAACACCCGAAACAGCTTTTTCCTGCGATATCGAGCCGTAATCATTATCCTTAATTCTATGGAAAAATATATATAATTTATTTATATCTAAGCATACCTCTTGAGCCTCCTGACTGGTGGTTATTTGTTTAAATAAACTAAATATACTTCTTTGCATCTCTGCAAAAATGTGGGTAAAAGATTTAAAGTAATGTGAGACTTATTCAGTACATTTAGTTATTGCTTGCTTTTCTAAAGTCTACCAACCTTGCCAGCAGGCTTGCCAGCTAAGACAGTTCGATAAGATAGCTACTCTAACTTTGATTGATAGCCTGAAACGGCTTCTTGGTAGTTATGAGTTTGGGAAATGGGTTCCCTATCTGGGCTAGCTAAAACCAACTTCATAAAATTGCTATGTGGCTAGCAGTATTACAGAGCAATAAAATTTTTTATTTGATTTATGAATGTATTATTATATATATTTTTAAACAGGATAAATCTGAGTGGGCACGTGCCCCATATGGGCATGACGGCAATCAGATTGGTTTAGCTACCTCAAAAAAAAAAAAATCCTTCACTGTTCACTTCCTTGTCAGGCAAGACCTCAGAATAAAAGTGTGCCATGCGACAAAAGTACCTTTGTGACATTTGTAACGTTGTTGCCAGAGTCTCCCTCCACTCCTATGAAAAGGACACACCATTATGAGTCCTCTGATAGCGACCCGAGTTACTGCCCTGATGACACAGACGGCTTCATCAACAACGACAGGTAATGTCATTTGAAAAGTTGTATTCAAAACTACCCGGCTTGATAAACTAGTAGGCTAATTCCCCAGCCAAGCAGATACAACTAGCAGAGTCATTTTGGTTGTGAAGTGCATTAGCAAAAAGCTTTGTCCTTTCTTTAGAACAAATTGCAGTTTACCACTTGGCTGTCTGTTATCTCACCCTGTCACAGGCCCCTCCCAGTCAACACCGCCTCCATAAGATTGCCTGCTGCGGTTGTCCGAGAGATGTCCAGTTTGCAGCCGAACATACAGCATAGAGAAGACCAGCAAGGGGGCCCTCATCAGCATCATGCAGACATGCCCTCGCTGTGAGCGTTCCCTATGAATGGAACAAACAGTCAGCCGCATGTTGGCAAGTATCCATCCAGCAACCTTCACCTGTCAGCGGCAACAGCTTTCACAGGCTCCTCATTTGTACAAATACAGAAGGTAAACCCACTTCATTACTTTGATACATTTTATAACCCAATTGTGAAACATACTTTATGTAATACGGACATTATTTGTTGCTTATTTTATACTTCTTAGATGCATATAATGTCCAGGGCATAACCTATCCTGGTGGAACCGGTTTTTAAATCACATTTTATGAAATCTGAAGTGATATAGAAAGGTGAACACAGTGATCAGGTTGGTTCCACCAGGCTAATCATAACCACTATTGATAATGTAATCAGTGCTCTGTCTGTCTGTGTGTGTGTGTGTGTGTGTGTTTGTGTGTGACCGACCAGTATCTTTTGATTAGGTGCCAGGAGCTGATCTACACTGCAATGCCCATCAATGGGTCGCTGGCAAAGACCTCACCTCCAGCCTCACCTCTTGCCCGCTCATCAACGGTCGTCGATGGGGAGAACAGAATTAGGTATGTTTAGTCTGACCTGTTCAAACTTCAACATAGTATCTGTTTATGTGTCAGATATCACATATCACTAACTGCCATTGGTAATAGAACAGTGACTGTGTGTATGTGTTCACAGATGCAGAGAGTCCTGGCACTCAACACATCCACAATGAGATGTTTACTAATAAAACAGTACAGCACTAATGTTCAGTAATAACAACACCCTTTTCATTCCATGTGTCACTGATGATCTCTGCCTCAACTCTGCCTATTTCTACAGATGGACTGCAGATGTTTTTGCCAGACGGCAGCCTCAGCCGTTTGATGTGGAGACCCTAATTGGGTGGGTTTTATCTGACCTGTTCAAACTTCAACATAGCACCTGTTTGTGTGTCAGATATCACCTATCTCTTAACTGCCATTGGTAATAGAACAGTGACTGTGTGTGTGTGTGTGTGTGTGTGTTCACAGATGCATCTATGTAGTCAGCACTTGGAGACTTGCAAGATGATGTGATGAAGTCCAGACTGACAGACGGGCTTGATACTGATGTATCTGAATTGAGAGACACCTGGGCCCAGTTGCATAAAACAACGGAGAGACTTAGCACTCGGCATAACATTTTTAATAGACAACTTCTACTTGTATTGTCTTTTTTTTTTTAATTATTGAGTTGAATTGTATCAGTCAATATGGGGAGGGAGAAACCCTGTGTATTCTGCACCAGGATCAGGGAACTCCTGTTGTATACGGGACACAACACAGGAAGGTATGACCACTCTGACATGTTACCATGGTAACCCCATTACCACCAGACAAAATGCCAATAGGTACAGTATCTGTATCGGCTGGGAATGACAATGAAATGTGAAAGGTTCACATTGTTTATATTATCAGAACACTGCTTCTATGGTGTTATGTAAAGGGTTGTTAATTCTACATGGACCTGTTACTACATTTTGAAAGTTATTAAAACACTTCGTTTAGAATATCTACATAAATTCAGCAATTGCATTCTTCTCATATTAATCTGTAGGCTACTGACCTATTCAAAGCTTCCTCCGGCATCTCACCATCCATCTGTCTGTAGTTATTGAACTCAACCTGCAGGAGGTTTGTTTGTTGTGATTGAGTCGGGGGGGAAACAGCTGCGGGCAAGGTTCTGACAGATGGGTGTGTCTTGGTGGTGGCAAGGACATACCCAAGAAACACCCACATCAAACCACACCCCCAAGCCAACTCACATTTGGCTTCTGTCAGGCCGCCAGCATTTCTTGAGGAGCAAGACTAAAAACGAGGCCAAATCAGCAGGTGCAGTTCCCCTTTTAAAGGGTTGGTAGCATAAACGTAACCACATATAATATATGGATTTGCATTAGTATACGCAGCAAAAGTCCCAATGCAAAGTTACACCTCACTTTTCTATTTATCAAGTATTTACATAAAACCAATCAGAATTCAAAATAATTTGACCGGTGGAAATATGTCCTTTGGTCTGGAGTCCAAATTTGACACCGTAAAGCATGGAGGAGGAGGTGTTATGGTGTGTGTGTGCTTTGCTGGTGACACTGTCTGTGATTGATTTAGAATTCAAGGCACACTTAACCAGCATGGCTCCCACAGCATTCTGCAGCGATACGCCATCCCATCTGGTTTGGGCTTAGTGGGACTATCATTTGTTTTTCAACAGGACAATGACCCAACACACCTCCAGGCTGTGTAAGGGCTATTTTACCAAGAAGGAGAGTGATGGAGTGCTGCATCAGATGACCTGGCCTCCACAATCCCCGACCTCAACCCAATTGTGATGGTTTGGGATGAGTTGGACCGCAGAGTGAAGGAAAAGCAGCCAACAAGTGCTCAGCATATGTGGGAACTCCTTCAAGACTGTTGGAAAAGCATTCCAGGTGAAGCTGGTTGAGAGAATGCCAAGACTGTGCAAAGCTGTCATCAAGGCAAAGGGTGGCTATTTGAAGAATCTCAAATATAAAATATATTTTATTTTGTTTAACACTTTTTTGGTTACTACATGATTCCATATGTGTTTTTTCATAGTTTTGATGTCTTCACTATTATTCTACAATGTAGAAAATAGCCAAAATAAAGAAAACCCCTTGAAAGAGTAGGTGTGTCCAAACCTTTGACTGTTACAGTATGTAAATTGTAAAGTATTTTGTCTGTAATGTCTTTTTAGTCATGTGTCGGACCCCAGTAAGACTAGCTGTTGCCATTGGCATCGGCTTCATACATTTACATTTACATTTACATTTTAGTCATTTAGCAGACGCTCTTATCCAGAGCGACTTACAGTTAGTGAATACATATATATATTCTTGTATATATATTTTTTTTTCTTCAAACTGGTCCCCCGTGGGAATCGAACCCACAACCCTGGCGTTGCAAACGCCATGCTATATCAACTGAGCTACATCCCTGCCGGCCATTCCCTCCCCTACCCTGGACAACGCTAGGCCAATTGTGCGCCGCCCATACTCGACACAGAGACATAAAAATGGTATCCATGAGTTCATCTGACTCTGGGGAAGTAGATAAAGGACAAAATCCCAAAGTATCCCTTTAAAGTAAACCAAAGTTTTGGAAATGCATAATGCCATCTAACCAGTTATCAAATAATGTTACAGGTATATGCAGTTACCTTAGCCAGCTAAAGTTAGTTATTTTAGCCTGCTAACTAGCCTAGCTAGCCAGCCACCACAGTCGACATACTGTAGCTAAGTAGTAAGCCAGAGAACAACACCAACTAGTCTAGCACAGGTAGAAACCCACAGAACACACAAAAAAAAGCCAGCAGATACAGTATAAAGTAGAGAAAGCAGAGACTTACAGATTGACGGCTGAGTTAGCTACCAAAGAAGAGCCAAGAAGAGGCACTTCAGAGAGAGAGAGGCCGTTTCAAGTTTTATCACGTGCACAAGTACAGTGAAATGCCTTTCTTGCAAGCGCTAAACCCAAGAATTCAGTAATCAATATCAATGGTAATGAGATATCAGATATAAAGCTATAAGAAATTAGTTTGTTTGGGCCCTGAAGATGACAAGTTATCATATTTTGCCATTGTAGTGCTGTTCTACTGCATTTCCTATGCAGTCAATAGTATCTACAGTGGGGGAAAAAAGTATTTAGTCAGCCACCAATTGTGCAAGTTCTCCCACTTACAAAGATGAGAGAGGCCTGTAATTTTCATCATATGTACACGTCAACTATGACAGACAAATTGAGGACAAAAAATCCAGAAAATCACATTGTAGGATTTTTAATGAATTTATTTGCAAATGATGGTGGAAAATAAGTATTTGGTCAATAACAAAAGTTTCTCAATACTTTGTTATATACCCTTGGTTGGCAATGACACAGGTCAAACGTTTTCTGTAAGTCTTCACAAGGTTTTCACACACTGTTGCTGGTATTTTGGCCCATTCCTCCATGCAGATCTCCTCTAGAGCAGTGATGTTTTGGGGCTGTCGCTGGGCAACACGGACTTTCAACTCCCTCCAAAGATTTTCTATGGGGTTGAGATCTTATCCAGAGCGACTTACAGTTAGTGAGTGCATACATTATTTATACTGGCCCCCAATGGGAATCAAACCCACAACCCTGGCGTAGCAAACGCCATGCTCTACCAACTGAGCTACATCCCTGCCGGCCATTCCCTCCCCTACCCTGGACGCGGCCCATTGGTCTCCTGGTCACAGCAGGCTACGACAGAGCCTAGAATCGAACCAGGATCTATAGTGAGTGGCACAGCTAGCACTGCGATGCAGTGCCTTAGACCACTGCGCCACATGTGAAAACATGTTTTTAGACATTTTTGCAAAAGTATTGAAAATGAAATACAGAAATTTTAATTTACATAGGTATTCACATCCGAGTCAATACATTCACACCTGAGTCACCCGAGTCAATACACACCTTTGGCAGCGATTACAGCTGTAAGTCTTTCTGGGTATGTCTCTAAAACCATTGCACACCTGGATTGTACAATATTTACACATTATTCTTTAAAAAATTATTCTAGCTCTGTCAAGTTGGTTGTTGATCATTGCTAGACAGCCATTTTCAAGTTTTGCCATAGCAAACAGCATAACAAGGCAAATCAGGAACATTTAATGTCGTCTTGATAAGCAACTCTGGTGTATATTTGGCCTTGTGTTTTAGGTATATATTTAGATATGCTGTGGTAATTTAGATGAACCAGTTACGTTAGATATGATGGGGTAAGTTAGTGTGTTGTACAAACCTTGTGGGGACCAAACAACTGATTCTCATTCAAAATCCTATTTTCCCTAACCCTAAACCTAACCCTGACCTTAACCCCTAACCCTAACTACTAACCCTGAACCTAAAGCCTAAAAATTGCATTTTTCCTAGTAAAACCAAAAACACACACACACAAAGGACCTTCCAACACCATATGAATCATTTCGACATAAGGACTCTGCTCCTGTAGATCACAGTATTGATTTCAGCCAGGAAGTAGCAGAGAGTACATTTAACTACTACACAAGCTCATATATTTTGTCAATATCGACTCCTGTACCACAGTAGTATCGTCCAGAGACAACTCCACTAGCAAACTACTTAGAAATACAGCAATGTATTGGGCAATGCATTCTAAGTTGAACGCTAGTTTGGACAATGGAACAAGGCCTGGGTCAATGGGCGACAGTGGCTTCACCGTTCAGAATGTTACTTGTAGAGTACGGCATTAACGACTCTTGAATAAGTATAGCAATACATGAACATTCATATCGTACTATTCAATGCCAGGTCAGCATCACTTAGTTACAACTTTGATAGTTAGGCTTGTAAGTTATTGTATAGTTTTGAAAGTTATGACTGTATGGAAGACTATATTTACAGTTACATTGAGGTGGTCCTCTGTAGCTCAATTGGTAGAGCACGGCGCTTGTAACGCCAGGGTAGTGGGTTCGATCCTCGGGACCACCCATACGTAAAAATGTATGCGCACATGACTGTAAGTCGCTTTGGATAAAAGCGTCTGCTAAATGGCATGTTATTATTATTATTATATTGTAGTCATTTCGCAGACGCTCTTATCCAGAGCAACTTACAGTTAGTGAGTGCATACATTTTTCATACTATATGACAGGGAGCTGCACGTGAAATTGATTGAAAGATAATTTTCTGCAAAACTTTAGAACTCAGAAGAACTGAGGACTATTAAGTGTTTAACGGAGACTCTAATTAGAACACAGAAGAACTGAGGACTATTTGTGTTTAACTGAGACTCTAATCAGGACGGAGAAGACAAGTCCGGAGAACAGGAGACGGGTCCCACTGCATTAAAGAGCAGGAAGCATGAGTTTTTACAAACTAAAGTAACAACGCAGTGTGGTCAGGGACTTTAGTAACTTTGTTGTAGTCACGATAATAACTTGTCATCTTTTGGGGCCCACACAAACTAACTTCTTATGACTTCATATCTGATATCTCTGTTCTTATACACTGCTCAAAAAAAATAAAGGGAACACTTAAACAACACAATGTAACTCCAAGTCAATCACACTTCTGTGAAATCAAACTGTCCACTTAGGAAGCAACACTGATTGACAATAAATTTCACATGCTGTTGTGCAAATGGAATAGACAACAGGCGGAAATTATAGGCAATTAGCAAGACACCCCCAATAAAGGAGTGGTTCTGCAGGTGGTGATCACAGACCACTTCTCAGTTCCTATGCTTCCTGGTTGATGTTTTGGTCACTTTTGAATGCTGGCGGTGCTTTCAATCTAGTGGTAGCATGAGACGGAGTCTACAACCCACACAAGTGGCTCAGGTAGTGCAGCTCATCCAGGATGGCACATCAAATCGAGCTGTGGCAAGAAGGTTTGCTGTGTCTGTCAGCGTAGTGTCCAGAGCATGGAGGCGCTACCAGGAGACAGGCCAGTACATCAGGAGACGTGGAGGAGGCCGTAGGAGGGCAACAACCCAGCAGCAGGACCGCTACCTCCGCCTTTGTGCAAGGAGGAGCAGGAGGAGCACTGCCAGAGCCCTGCAAAATGACCTCCAGCAGGCCACAAATGTGCATGTGTCTGCTCAAACGGTCAGAAACAGACTCCATGAGGGTGGTATGAGGGCCCGACGTCCACAGGTGGGGGTTGTGCTTACAGCCCAACACCATGCAGGACGTTTGGCATTTGCCAGAGAACACCAAGATTGGCAAATTCGCCACTGGCGCCCTGTGCTCTTCACAGATGAAAGCAGGTTCACACTGAGCACGTGACAGACGTGACATAGTCTGGAGACGCCGTGGAGAACGTTCTGCTGCCTGCAACATCCTCCAGCATGACCGGTTTGGCGGTGGGTCAGTCATGGTGTGGGGTGGCATTTCTTTGGGGGCCCTCCATGTGCTCGCCAGAGGTAGCCTGACTGCCATTAGGTACCGAAATGAGATCCTCAGACCCCTTGTGAGATCATATGCTGGTGCGGTTGGCCCTGGGTTCCTCCTAATGCAAGACAATGCTAGACCTCATGTGGCTGGAGTGTGTCAGCAGTTCCTGCAAGAGGAAGGCATTGATGCTATGGACTGGCCCGCCCGTTCCCCAGACCTGAATCCAATTGAGCACATCTGGGACATCATGTCTCGCTCCATCCACCAACGCCACGTTGCACAACAGACTGTCAAGGAGTTGGTGGATGCTTTAGTCCAGGTCTAGGAGAAGATCCCTCAGGAGACCATCCGCCACCTCATCAGGAGCATGACCAGGCGTTGTAGGGAGGTCATACAGGCACGTGGAGGCCACACACACTACTGAGCCTAATTTTGACTTGTTTTAAGGACATTACATCAAAGTTGGATCAGCCTGTAGTGTGGTTTTCCACTTTAATTTTGAGTGTGACTCCAAATCCAGACCTCCATGGGTTGATCAATTTGATTTCCATTGATAATTTTTGTGTGATTTTGTTGTCAGCACATTCAACTATGTAAAGAAAAAAAGTATTTCATAAGATTATTTCATTCATTCAGATCTAGGATGTGTTATTTTAGTGTTCCCTTTATTTTTTTGAGCAGTGTATTTACAGCTAGAGTTGGAAGCAGGAACGTTCCAACCGCACATTTCTCATGTTTCTATCATCTCACATCTTAGAGACTCACAATGATCCGACCTCCATATTTAAAGCGGAGCGAGTTTTGAGAAATGTGTCACTGCCAGCTAGCTCCCTATGGTCACACACACACCAGAGGACTAAATCTGTGTCCCAAATAGCACCCTGTTCCCTATATAGTGCACTACTTTTGACCAGAGCTCTATGGGCCCTTGTCAAATGTAGTGCACTGTGTAGGGGAATAAGGTGCTATTTGGGACGCAGATAAAAACTGGAGCCAGCTGGAGTGCCATCAAAGAGGTTAGGATCATAAGAAAACAGACATGGAGAGGAGAGGTGCTGCTCTGAGCTGAGAGATACACACAGTGATATGGACTTCGGCAAACAGTCTCAAATATTGATGTCTCTTGGCCTCTCTGAGAAGTTTAATCACCAGATTGGAATGCAAATTCTATGAAGCCTGTAGCAACTAACTGTAGAGCTGCTGGAGTAACTAGTCTACCTGTAGAGCTGCTGGAGTAACTAGTCTTAACTGTAGAGCTGCTGGAGTAACTAGTCCTAACTGTAGAGCTGCTGGAGTAACTAGTCTAACTGTAGAGCTACTGGAGTAACTAGTCTAAATATAGAGCTGCTGGAGTAACTAGTCTACCTGTAGAGCTGCTGGAGTAACTAGTCTACCTGTAGAGCTGCTGGAGTAACTAGTCTTAACTGTAGAGCTGCTGGAGTAACTAGTCTAACGGTAGAGCTGCTGGAGTAACTAGTCTAACTGTAGAGCTGCTGGAGTAACTAGTCCTAACTGTAGAGCTGCTGGAGTAACTAGTCTACCTGTAGAGCTGCTGGAGTAACTAGTCTAACTGTAGAGCTGCTGGAGTAACTAGTCTTAACTGTAGAGCTGCTGGAGTAACTAGTCTTAACTATAGAGCTGCTGGAGTAACTAGTCTACCTGTAGAGCTGTTGGAGTAACTAGTCTTAACTGTAGAGCTGCTGGAGTAACTAGTCTTAATTGTAGAGCTGCTGGAGTAACTAGTCTACCTGTAGAGCTGCTGGAGTAACTAGTCTAACTGTAGAGCTGCTGGAGTAACTAGTCTACCTGTAGAGCTGCTGGAGCGACTAGTCTTAACTGTAGAGCTGCTGGAGTAACTAGTCTAACTATAGAGCTGCTGGAGTAACTAGTCTAACTGTAGAGCTACTGGAGTAACTAGTCTAAATATAGAGCTGCTGGAGTAACTAGTCTACCTGTAGAGCTGCTGGAGTAACTAGTCTAACTGTAGAGCTGCTGGAGTAACTAGTCTACCTGTAGAGCTGCTGGAGTAACTAGTCTTAACTGTAGAGCTGCTGGAGTAACTAGTCTTAATTGTAGAGCTGCTGGAGTAACTAGTCTACCTGTAGAGCTGCTGGAGTAACTAGTCTAACTGTAGAGCTGCTGGAGTAACTAGTCTACCTGTAGAGCTGCTGGAGCGACTAGTCTTAACTGTAGAGCTGCTGGAGTAACTAGTCTAACTATAGAGCTGCTGGAGTAACTAGTCTAACTGTAGAGCTACTGGAGTAACTAGTCTAAATATAGAGCTGCTGGAGTAACTAGTCTACCTGTAGAGCTGCTGGAGTAACTAGTCTAACTGTAGAGCTGCTGGAGTAACTAGTCTACCTGTAGAGCTGCTGGAGTAACTAGTCTTAACTGTAGAGCTGCTGGAGTAACTAGTCTTAATTGTAGAGCTGCTGGAGTAATTAGTCTACCTGTAGAGCTTCTGGAGTAACTAGTCTTACTGTAATGCTGCTGGAGTAACTAGTCTACCTGTAGAGCTGCTGGAGCGACTAGTCTTAACTGTAGAGCTGCTGGAGTAACTAGTCTAACTATAGAGCTGCTGGAGTAACTAGTCTAACTGTAGAGCTACTGGAGTAACTAGTCTAAATATAGAGCTGCTGGAGTAACTAGTCTACCTGTAGAGCTGCTGGAGTAACTAGTCTACCTGTAGAGCTGCTGGAGTAACTAGTCTACCTGTAGAGCTGCTGGAGTAACTAGTCTTAACTGTAGAGCTGCTGGAGTAACTAGTCTTAATTGTAGAGCTGCTGGATTAACTAGTCTACCTGTAGAGCTGCTGGAGTAACTAGTCTAACTGTAGAGCTGCTGGAGTAACTAGTCTACCTGTAGAGCTGCTGGAGCGACTAGTCTTAACTGTAGAGCTGCTGTAGTAACTAGTCTAACTATAGAGCTGCTGGAGTAACTAGTCTAACTGTAGAGCTACTGGAGTAACTAGTCTAAATATAGAGCTGCTGGAGTAACTAGTCTAACTGTAGAGCTGCTGGAGTAACTAGTCTAACTGTAGAGCTGCTGGAGTAACTAGTCTTAACTATAGATCTGCTGGAGTAACTAGTCTACCTGTAGAGCTGCTGGAGTAACTAGTCTACCTGTAGAGCTGCTGGAGTAACTAGTCTTAACTGTAGAGCTGCTGGAGTAACTAGTCTAACTGTAGAGCTGCTGGAGTAACTAGTCTTAACTGTAGAGCTGCTGGAGTAACTAGTCTAACTGTAGAGCTGCTGGAGTAACTAGTCTAACTGTAGAGCTGCTGGACTAACTAGTCTTAACTGTAGAGCTGCTGGAGTAACTAGTCTACCTGTAGAGCTGCTGGAGTAACTAGTCTAACTGTAGAGCTGCTGGAGTAACTAGTCTTAACTATAGAGCTGCTGGAGTAACTAGTCTACCTGTAGAGCTGCTGGAGTAACTAGTCTTAACTGTAGAGCTGCTGGAGTAACTAGTCTAACTGTAGAGCTGCTGGAGTAACTAGTCTAACTGTAGAGCTGCTGGAGTAACTAGTTTACCTGTAGAGCTGCTGGAGTAACTAGTTTACCTGTAGAGCTGCTGGAGTAACTAGTCTAACTGTAGAGCTGCTGGAGTAACTAGTCTAACTGTAGAGCTGCTGGAGTAACTAGTCTAACTGTAGAGCTGCTGGAGTAACTAGTCTAACTATAGAGCTGCTGGAGTAACTAGTCTACCTGTAGAGCTGCTGAAGTAACTAGTCTTAACTGTAGAGCTGCTGGAGTAACTAGTCTAACTGTAGAGCTGCTGGAGTAACTAGTCTAACTATAGAGCTGCTGGAGTAACTAGTCTAACTATAGAGCTGCTGGAGTAACTAGTCTAACTGTAGAGCTGCTGGAGTAACTAGTCTTAACTGTAGAGCTGCTGGAGTAACTAGTCTACCTGTAGAGCTGCTGGAGTAACTAGTCTAACTATAGAGCTGCTGGAGTAACTAGTCTAACTGTAGAGCTGCTGGAGTAACTAGTCTAACTGTAGAGCTGCTGGAGTAACTAGTCTAACTGTAGAGCTGCTGGAGTAACTAGTCTAACTGTAGAGCTGCTGGAGTAACTAGTCTTAACTGTAGAGCTGCTGGAGTAACTAGTCTACCTGTAGAGCTGCTGGAGTAACTAGTCTTAACTGTAGAGCTGCTGGAGTAACTAGTCTTAACTGTAGAGCTGCTGGAGTAACTAGTCTACCTGTAGAGCTGCTGGAGTAACTAGTCTACCTTTAGAGCTGCTGGAGTAACTAGTCTACCTTTAGAGCTGCTGGAGTAACTAGTCTAACTGTAGAGCTGCTGGAGTAACTAGTCTACCTTTTGGTGAAGGAGGTGGTCAAAGTAGTTCCCTGGGAGCAAAGGAACAGAGGGCTATATTCGCCCTACTTCCTGGTGCCCAAAAAGACGGGGGGGAATGAGGCCAATATTGTATTTACGCATTCTCAACGAGAGCGTAGCCAAACGGCCCTTCCGAATGCTAATGACAAAACGTTTACTGGAGTGTTTCCAGAGGGGAGACTTTTGTACGAGCATAGACCTAAAGGACGCGTACTTTCATGTGCCGGTACAGCCGCGTCACAGGAAGTTTCTGCCTTTCGCCTTTCAAGGGGTGGCGTACGAGTTTGCAAGGATGTCATTTCGGGTACGCCCTGGCACCTCGCACGTTTTCAAAATGTGTGGAGGCGGCAATTGAACCGTTGCGTCGTCAGGGAATAAGGCTACTAGCCTACCTAGATGACCTACTGGTTCTCGCCCCGTCAGCAGAGCTGGTCGATCACACACACGACACAGACAGTGATTAAAATTAAATTAAAATTACAAATTAAAATTCATCTCACGCGTCTGGGGTTCGCTGTGAATTGGAAAAAGAGCGCGCCCTGGCCAAGTCATCAGATTGTCTATCTGGGGATACAGCTAGACACTGTAACGATGAGGGCTTGAATTTCGGATCCTCGAAGGGTTGCCCTATTGCTAGCCCTACGAAGGTTCGTCCGAATCACACGGTAACGGCGCTTTCGGTCATGTCACTTTGGGTCTCATGTCTTCGGCCCGTCTTGAGTCCCGATAGGCAAAGTGTCCTCCTACATCCCAGTGTTTACAGATGCCTCTCTGACTGGATGTCAGACCCAAGCGATAGGAGGTGTGTGGCCTCTTTCGAGTCGTCACATCAACCTCTTAGAGTTGGAAACGGTTCTACTGGTTCTGACCCACTTCGCATCTACCCTTCGGGGTCGCGATGTGCTGGTCTGGTCAGACAACCGAACCACAGTAGCCCACATCAATCGCCAGGGAGGAGTCAGGTCTCCTGCACTCGCCGTCGCATTCTCGTTAGATATCCCCCATAGCGGCGGGTCCTCGTCCTCCGAGTGACGGGGATTTGGGCCTGGGATGAGCATTATGTCCTTCGCCTCTGATTAGTTGAAATAGATGTCCTCTTCCAAAACGAGGTTAGTAATCTCGGTTTTGATGTCCAGAAGCTCTTTTCAGTCATATTAAATAGTTTCCAAATGCCCCGAAATAAGGTATAGCCTACTCTCTACCCCCCCCCCCCCCCTCTCTGTCTCCCCCCTCTCCACCCTCTCTCTCTGTCTCCCCCCTCTCCACCCTCTCTCTCTGTCTCCCCCCTCTCCACCCTCTCTCTCTGTCCCCCCCCCCCCCCCCTCCCTCTGTTCTCTCAGAGGGCTGACTGAGAAGCTGAACATTATCTCCACCTCGCACGTTTGACCTAGTTTACCCTTTAGGATGTATGTGATAATCAGGAGAAATGCCAGGCTCTATTTTGCGTCACCCTCGGCTGGTTGGTAGACAGCGACAGTGTATGGCGACGGAGCCTGCTTCACCAATGGCAGCCTATTCCCTATATAGTGCACTACTTTTGACCAGGGCCAAAATAGGGAATAGGGTGCTATTTGGGATTCATCTAGACTCACCAGAGGGACATGGTGATATCCCTCCTCTGACAGATGGGTGGGTGGAATCTCCTGGCAGACAGAAACACAGAGAGAAGCGAGGGTGAGGATGAGGGTCTGAGCCAAGGCTGGTGTGCAGGAGTGGGATAACTGAGTAAAGTTCAAAAGGTACTCTCACTCAAAACGAAATAACCAATTAAAAAGAAATAGAGAAACACCAGAGTGTACGGCCATTTTTGGAGGGTGTAGTGAAACATAATAAACTACTACCTTTACTGTATATCTAGGTGAAATAAACCCTGTTAACCCTTTCCACACTCCTCGGAGTTGGCCTATATGGATGGGGCTACATTGAAATGTTTCTTACAGAAGAAACACGAATGTGTGTGAGCATGGTAGTAATTGAAAGGGAACAGTTTGGAGATGATGGGAAAATTACAGTTCACCTTGACACAAGACGGAATCCAAACATTACACTGTTTGATTTTATGCGAATTTTACAATTACTGCACTTTTCGCAGCATTTGTTGATGACTAAATCTGAAAATACTCTGGATACATTCAGGAACGTGATAGGAATATGCCTGGGAAATGTAGGGTAGGCGCAACACAAGACAAGAAAAGGGGTTGGGAGAGCACTAACAGGTCCTAAGTAATTTCAATGCACTTTTATGACTCAAAGAAGTCTTCAACTATACTCATTTGTTTTGAGCTCTCCCTTCTGTATACCCCTGTTTGGGAGACAACCCCGCATCCAAGCCATCACACAATTACTGTTGTTTACGCAATCCAAAAACGTCCCATTTTTTTATAAATCGCAATTTGGGTCAGGTGGGCGTCATTGGAAAGCTTGTTTTATTGCCAACACGGCTAGTTATAAAATACGATCAACTAGTGTTAGGGTTTCACAGAGCAATTCGGTGAAACAAGATGGTAATTTTGGTGCGCGTAGAAAGGAATCATGCGTGCGTTCAGGGTGCGTGTTCCGGTGACGGAATTTCTTCACAATGGACAAACAGGCTCATTCTGTTCAGAACAACCCAGGGTATAACGCCATGTCGACTTGTAACTGTACATCGAACGTAGTTATCATAAACGTTGACACTGTATATGACATGAGTTTGATGACTCGCGGGTGTTTTGGCTAGATTGTATGACATCAAAGCGGTATGTATTATAATCCTCAACGCCTCGTCTTTCAAAATACATAGAGTCCTCTTAATTTACAGCATTTCCCCTCTCTCAGACAACAACATTTGTTACAAAGTTGCCTAATGAGCGGGAGGAATGGGGGGGGGCAACTTCGCAACTTGTTGCGTGCGCCACTCAAGTTCAGAACGGCTGTCAGTCAAAACCCATACGGCACTGT
Organism: Coregonus lavaretus; assembly: GCF_964263955.1. NCBI lineage: Eukaryota > Metazoa > Chordata > Actinopteri > Salmoniformes > Salmonidae > Coregonus > Coregonus lavaretus. The sequence goes on along the minus strand of NW_028157102.1, from coordinate 46,954 downwards.
GAGGCACAGAGTTCTGACGTCATTCATAGCATGTTACGTTACAGCCACTGCAGTCCAATTTAGCACTTATCAGTGGCAAAAATCTGCAATTTTCAACCCGTATACGGGTATGAGTGTAAAGGGCTACTGCCAACGAATGTGTAATAATTGTAACTAATTGCAACTGTCAAATAAAGTGTAACTTCAAAGAATATTCCACAAATGACCACAATTTTTGCTGAGCCCAGATTGTCATTTCATACAAGGTTAATCCATTCTCGCTTTTATCTGGGATCAAATCAAAACAGTGAACATACCAGAAGAAAGAATATGTTAATTCATCTCATCTCTTCGTTGTAATTGGAAGATCTTTTGAGTTGCACCAAAATAGATGAGTGCAGTGAAAACTGTAGAACATGCAGGATTTCCTGTCCCACGGGTTGGTTTAGAAGGAAGAGACGAGAGCTCACCCAAAGAGCTGAGCGGAATAGATTGCCTTGCACATTTTTCACTGTTCCATTTTCTGTCAGGCTGGCATAGTTTGCTGGTTCAGACACAGAGGAGGCCAGAAGGCCAGACACAGAGGAGGCCAGACGCAGAGGAGGCCAGACGCAGAGGAGGCTAGACGCAGAGGAGGCTAGACGCAGAGGAGGCCAGACGCAGAGGAGGCCAGACGCAGAGGAGGCCAAACACAGAGGAGGCCAGACACAGAGGAGGCCAGACACAGAGGAGGCCAGACACAGAGGAGGCCAGACACAGAGGAGGCCAGACACAGAGAAGGCCAGACACAGAGAGGGTAGGGTTGAGTCAGAGGCAGGTGAACAGAGGTAGGGTTGGAGGCAGTGGCAGTGTACTGTGACTGTTTAGACTCTGAGAACGGAGAAAGGAACAGGCACAGAAGACAGGAACAGAAGACAGACACATAGAATGCAGATTTGACTCGGAGGCAGGGAACCGAGGTGGTGGTAGAGATGGTAGAATTGTAACTGTACTGTGACTAGGAGCAGGAGACAGACATATAGAAGGCAGACAGGGTAGACTGCCTCAGACAGGATAGACTGCCTCAGACAGGATAGACTGCCTCAGACAGGATAGACTGCCTCAGACAGGATAGACTGCCTCAGACAGGATAGACTGACTCAGACAGGATAGACTGACTCAGACAGGAAAGGGAACAGGTGTAGAGGTGGTGCAGCCAGCGTTTGAACAGACAGAGAAGGTAGACATATCACCCTATTCCCCTACATAGTGCACTACTTTTAACCAGAGCCCCTATGGACCCTGGTCTAAAGTAGTGCACTATGTAGGGAATAGGGTGTCATTTGGGACCCTGACACAGAGCGGGTTCAGTTTAGGGCAGGGAACTGAGGTTGAAGGCAGGCAGGCACCGACTGTACTGTGACACAGAGGTACAGAGGATGGTGATGGCGCTGTACTTTGACACTATGACACTGTTTAGAGAATCAGTAATTTGTTTATGCCCTTCCTGTCACTCTCCCTCTGTCTGTGTCTGTTCTTCCTGACTACAAAACACAACAACACATCATCCTCCAGACTGTCTGTTCTTCCTGACTACAAAACACAACAACACATCATCCTCCAGACTGTCTGTTCTTCCTGACTACAAAACACAACAACACATCATCCTCCAGACTGTCTGTTCTTCCTGACTACAAAACACAACAACACATCATCCTCCAGACTGTCTGTTCTTCCTGACTACAAAACACAACAACACATCATCCTCCAGACTGTCTGTTATTTTGGAATAGTAAGTGTAAGGTGAGGGGGAAATGTTTTAGGGATGTAATTATTCACCAGTACGCATCAGTCCCCTCGATTCAAATGTGTAAGATACAAGTGCATCTGTCCGCGGACGCCCAAACCGATCCAAATGTAGCATGCATCTGTCAGAAAATAAATTCAAACGTTACGAATCGCCGGTCCACTAAAATGTTTCTACCTTACAAAACACCAAATGTTTTGTGACAACTGATGTGTCCTCTCCTTCAGTGTCGAACTGCATGTAACTGTGTTGACAGTCATCGATCTACAAGTCGTTTTGCATGCCGAACAACCTCAGGCAATATCAGTAGCCTAGTCAAACTGCGCACTGTGTCCAGCTTCGTACACTGACCAATGCGAGGTTGGCGGCCTGTTCCTGATCTTGCACATCAGCGGGGCACCTTCAGCATTCAAATGCTAAAATGGCTTGCATGATATTAGGCTTTATTAGTTGAGTGACAACCTATGTCATTTGCTAGGTTACTGTTATCTGTGCGCTGTTGAAGGCAAGCTACTGGAGACAACTCTCATCTGGCTATACCTGCTAAACAGGGCTTAGACTACAATATATATTTTATTTTGTGTGTTCAGGTTCACCGTCAGCAATAGTTTTGGTAGTTTTGCTTTAAACAATCGGTATATACGGTCATTTTTAAATATACAGGGTAAAGTTGATCATTTCATAATGAGGACAGCAATCACTCTTGCGAGGCGCACTGCATGGCCGAAGACAGAGGAGAAGGGAAGATCACTCCAGTAAAAACGTCCAAACGGTCAAAACCATTTTTGATTTTGAGATGAGGGTGAAATCCAAAATGGTGCTATATTCATTGGCTAATGTCATAGCTAATTTGTAAATGATAAATATTGATACGTTACTAGCTCAAACACTTAGTCCGCAAAAATGACAGTTAATTAGTCGGTGATGGTGATTTCAAAGTGGAGGGGGGGGGGGACAAATAAACAGGGTACATTGCCCCCCCCCTAATCTGATGGTGGGTGGTAGATACCTAGTCTCCCTTATCAAATCAAATTTTATTTGTCAGATGTGTCGAATACAACAGGTTTAGACCTTTACCATGAAATGCTTACTTACAAGCCCTTAAGCAACAATGCAGTTCAAGAAATAGAGTTAAGAAAATACTTGCTAAATAAAATAAAGTTAAAAAATAATATAAAAAGTAACACAATAAAATGACGTAATAATAACGAGGCTAAGTACAGGAGATACCGGTACCGGGTCGATGTGCGGGAGGACAGGTTAGTCCAGGTAATGTGTACATGTACAATGGGTATAGAAAGTCACCACCCTCTTTAAAAAAATTCCACCTTTTGTTGCCTCACAGCCTGAAATGAAAACACATAAAATCTGACTTTTTCCAGCTTTATTTACATACAGTAACCCACAATATCCAAGTAGGACAAAAAAAATCTAAAAAACCTCTAAAAAAATTCATTAGAAGTAAAACAGTAAATACCCTATTTGGATAAGTGAACCAGCCACATCAAGTCTTGTTTGAGTTTTGCCAAAAAAGCACATTGTAGATTCCGAAGCCAAGTGGCAAAAAGGTGCTGTGGTCAGATGAGACCTAAATTGAACTTTTTTGGTCTGAACGCAAAACGATATGTCTGGCGAAAACCCAATACATCTTTCCACCCAAAGAACACTGTGCCTACGGTAAAGCACGGCGGTGGCAGCATCCTGTTGTGGGGGTGTTTCTCTTCAGCAGGGACTGGAGCACCTGTCAGGATAGAAGGGAAAATGGACAGTGCAAAATACCGACAGATTATTTAGGAGAACCTGCAGCCCTCTGCCAGGAAGCTGAAAATGGGAAGATGGTTCACGTTTCAACATGACAATGACCCAAAGCACACCGCCAAAGCAACTGAAGGACAAGAAGGTCCTCTGTGGTCCTCTGTAGCTCAGCTGGTAGAGCACGGCGCTTGTAACGCCAAGGTAGTGGGTTCGATCCCCGGGACCATCCATACACAAAAATTTATGCACGCATGACTGTAAGTCGCTTTGGATAAAAGCGTCTGCTAAATGGCATATTATATTATTATTATAAGGTGAATGTCCTTGAGTGGCCCTAGTCAGAGCCCCGACCTAAATCCCATTGAGAATCTGTGGGTTGACTTGAAGAGTGCAAGTCTGTGAGCGGTCACCATGCAATTTGACTGAGCTTGAACAATTCTGCAAGGAAGAATGGGCAAATATTGCACAGTCTAGGTGTGCAAAGTTAGTAGAGACGTATTCAAAGAAACTCATGGCTGTAATTCAAGCAAAACGTGGTTCCACCAAATATTAACTCAAGGCAGTGTTCACTTATCCAAATAGGGTATTTTACTGTTTTAATTGTAATTCATTTTCTGAGTTTTTTTTCGATTTTCTTTCCCACTTGTATATTGGGGTTTACTGTGTGTAAATAAAGCCGGAAAAAGTCTGATTTTATGTGTTTTCTTTTCAGGCTGTAAGGCAACAAAATATGAACATTTTGAAAAGGGGTGGAGACTTTCTATACCCACTGTAGGTAGGGGTAAAGTGGCTATGCTTAGATAATAAACAGCGAGTAGCAGCAGTGTAAAAACAAAGGGGTGGGGGGGTCAATGTAAATAGTCCGGGTGGCCATTTGATTAATTGTTCAGCAGTCTTATGTCTTGGCTCAGATCAGGACATACGCCATGGACATACATTATTTACACACACACACACACACACACACTCTCACACCCACACACACACTCACACCTACACTCTCACACCCACTCTTACACTCACTCACTCACTCACTCACTCACTCAAAGAAGTCGGCTCAGACAGATCCAGCTCATGAGCTCCATCGGCTTAATTTAGAATGGAAAATAAATGTTTATGCAACAAATGTTAGTGTATCGACTCGTATTGCATCAAACCGAATCACATCGATTTGTTCTCTAATCAAACCGAATCGTTTCTAACTAAAACTTATCGTTCCTGTGTAGTATCGGAGCCATTTAGCTTTCTAGGACATTCAGTATTGTATTGCACTAGCTAGCTACATGCAAACAAGATATAGAGTACTGAATGATCACTCCCTCCCCTATTAATATTTATATAGTGTACTCAACAAGCCTTTATCAGCTGGTGAAACTTTGGAGAGTTCTTAGAACATTTTAAAGTGTGTGTGTGTGTTCTAGAATCTACAGGATTAAAGAGACGATCCTCTGTGGGTGGTTCTATCCTTCAGACATACAAGGCAATAACAGCTAATAGAAGCTTTAAAGCAAAGCACTTAGAGAGAAGCTCCATCTCCACTTTTACCTCCCCACGTTTCCCTCTGCCTGTCTCACTGTGTGGGTGGGACTCGGAGGGAAGCGGCGCGAAACAGGGAACAAGTCATGTGGTAATTCTGGGAGACGAAAGGATGGAAATAAGAAGGCATTCCCAGGGAATTGTGGGTAAAACAAAGGGAATTACAAGAGATTAATGTTGTGTAATCTGGAATAATAGGATTGTGTAAAATTGTCTGGTAATCCCACAGAGTCATAATCAGAAAGTCACGACTCACTGAGTGTGTTGGTCTTCGTTGTAGTTGTCGACCCTGCAGCAGCAGAATCTTCGTCATCATCATCACCACTGCAGCCGTCATAGTTTCATTTTAGTTAATTTATTTGCGAACGGTTAAAAGCAAATAAATGAGAAACTCAAGGGTTTATAAAGATTCCTCACGGGACATGTCATTTCAGCAAGCCATGACACCCACCATCTCAGATTGTTCTGAAATCATTTTTGTAGTTTGAAACAGAAAAAATTAGCATTCCTGCAATATTATTTTGTTTAAATATAATTTGATCTCTGAGAAATTAAGCTAATTGATTGCACCCAAATTGGCCATTTTAATTTCATTTCAGTGACCTGTAACTTAAATTTTTTGGGGGGTGGGGATTATTTTTATAAAATCACCTAATAGCAGGAACAGCACCATCTAGTGGTTAGAACCTATAATATTAGAATGTTGGATGGGACATAAACCTAAAAACTTGAATGACTAATTGCTTAAAATGGGGGAAAAAATATCACCAAATTCACTGAGAATACATTGCATAGGATGAAGAAACAATAATCCAAGCTGCAGCTCCATACTACTGGTCAGATTTAGAGAACTAATACTATACACTGACTGTACAAAACATTAAGAACACCTTCCTAATATTGAGTCCCCCTCCATGAACTCTACAAGGTGTCGAAAGCGTTCCACAGGGATGCTGGCCCATGATGACTCCAATGCTTCCCACAGTTGTGTCAAATCGTCTGGATGTCCTTAGGGTGGTGGACCATTCTTGATACACACAGGAAACTGTTGAGCGTGAAAAATCCAGCAGCATTGCAGTTCTTGACTCAAACAGGCTTTTTTTTTTTTTTTGCCACTGACTAACCCCAGCCACAGTTTGGAGACTGAACTGATTATGCTTTGTACTATTACCTCATTGTGTCCTTCATACACCTCTGATGTAATCAGAATTGCTGTTATCGCTCTCACTCCTCTCTGGTTCATTAACACATGTCTGTGTAGCAGTGGGGATTGTCCCCTTCTGGACTGAGGTTAACTTCTGATTCTTAATGAAATTAAACACAGACAGACAGACAGACAGAAAGACAGAGAGAGAGAGAGAGAGAGAGAGAGAGAGAGAGAGAGAGAGAGAGAGAGAGAGAGAGAGAGAGAGAGAGAGAGAGAGAGAGAGAGAGAGAGAGAGAGAGAGAGAGAGAGAGAGAGAGAGAGAGAGAGAGAGAGAGAGAGAGAGAGAGAGAGAGAGAGAGGAGAGAGAGAGAGAGAGAGACCTCCTCCTCCCTTCAATCCTCTGATGTATTTCGATACTGCCGTAGCCTACATGTTTCTCATCTAATGTGACATTACGCAGCGCTGTTGGACTGGGGACTGTTTGTGAAGATCAGAGTGAACGAACGGAGGGGTGTTTTGGAGGAGTAGTTCCAGGATAACACAACAGGATGGACAGAGTAAACCGGGTGCTGAAGATAGTGCGGCAGATGTCCCCGAGGAAGAGAGGGGGAGAGAGGGGGAGGACGTCCCCCCTTGGGGAGCTGGAGAGCCCTGAGACCTGCGAGGAGAGCCTCTGTTCCCTCAGTCTCTGCATCAGTGGTGAGGAGTCTGAGGACGTTGCTGCCACAGGGCTAATTAACTTTATCTCTCTGTTCTTTCTTTCTGTTAGCTCTATTTCTCTTCCTCTACCAATTTTTTTATTTTTATTTCACCTTTATTTAACCAGATTAAGCCAGTTGAGAACAAGTTTTCATTTACAAGCTGCGACCTGGCCAAGGTAAAGCAAAAGCAGTGCGATAAAAACAACAACACAGAGTTACATATGGGGTAAAACAAAACATAAAGTCAAAAATACAACATTAAAATATATATACAGTGTGTTGGAGGTAAGGCAATAAATAGGCTATAGCGCAAAATAGTTACAATTTCGTATTAACACTGGAATGATAGATGTGCAAAAGATGATGTGCATATAGAGATACTGGGGTGCAAATTAGCAAAATAAATAACTATATGGGGATGTGGTAGTTGGGTGGGCTAATTTCAGATGGGCTGTGTACAGGTGCAGTGATCGGTAAGCTGCTCTATCTCCCCCTCTCTCTCTCTATTGCTCTTCTTCTTCTTGTCAATACTTGCCACAGTTTGCCTATGCTGTAGTGTTGTAGTTGTAAATAGTGTATCACCATGGATTTGTTTTGTTTGTTTTGTCTGACTGGAAGCTAGAAAAAGGTGTGGAAATCACTTGAAGCACTATTGTTTTTTGATTGATGGCAGAACATTATTAGTGAAAATGTTTACCACTGAAACGTAGTAGTCTGTCTGGTAGAGGTCCATTCTGATTATTGAGGGAATTACTGGACCTCGTCAGACCTTTCAAGTGAATGACCGACTGGACTTCTGATAGTCTAGTCAGACTAGGGAGATGGAGTAGCGTCACTGCTGTTCATGCACTGGACCAGTGTTTGTACAACGAGGCCTCGGGAGTCTTTCTCTGTGTCTAGTTGCCATTCATTTGACTGTATTTACATTCCGAACAACTTCTGTTATATGTTGTTGACATCATGGAATAAACAAAACATGTAAAGTGTTGGTCCCATGTTTCATGAGCTGAAATAAAAGATCCCAGAAATGTTCCATACACACAAAAAAGCTTATTTCTCTCAAATGTTGTGCACAAATTTGTTTACATCCCTGTTAGTGAGCATTTCTCCTTTACCAAGATAATCCATCCACGTGACATGTGTGGCATATCATGAAACTGATTAAAACAGCATGATCATTACACAGGTACACTTTGTGCTGAAGACAATAAAAGGCCACTTAAATATGCAGTTTTGTCACACAACACAAGTTTTGAGGGAGTGTGCAATTGGCATGCTGACTGCAGGAATGTTCACCAGAGCTGTTGCCAGGGAATTGCATTTGTATTTATTATGGATCCCCATTAGCTGCCAAGGCAGCAGCTACTCTTCCTGGGGTCCAGCAAAATTAAGGCAGTTATACATAGAAAAAAATATTACAATACATTCATAACAGATTTCACAGCACATTGTGTGCCCTCAGGCCCCTACTCCACTACCACATATCTACAACACAAAATCCATGTGTACGTCTGTGTATAGTGAGTATGTTATCGTGTGTGTGTATGCATGTGTCTGTGCCTATGTTTGTGTTGCTTCACAGTCCCCGCTGTTCCATAAGGTGTATTTGTATCTGTTTTTTAAAATCTGATTCTACTGCTTGCATCAGTTACCTGATGTGGAATAGAGTTCCATGTAGTCATGGCTCTATGTAGTACTGTGCGCCTCCCATAGTCTGTTCTGGACTTGGGGACTGTGAAGAGACCTCTGGTGGCATGTCTTGTGGGGTATGCATGGGTGTCTGAGCTGTGTGCTAGTCGTTCAGACAGACAGCTCGGTGCTTTCAACATGTCATCAACTCTCACAAACACAAGCAGTGATGAAGTCAATCTCTCCTCCACTTTGAGCCAGGAGAGATTGACATCCAAGGGCCAGCCGTGCTCCCCTCTTTGTGGCACCTGGTCACACGACTGAACAGTAGTCCAGGTGCGATAAAACTAGAGCCTGTTGGACCTGCCTTGTTGATGGTGTCAGAGGAAGGCCCTCAAAATTGTCAAAGACTCCAGCCACCCTAGTCATAGACTGTTCTCTCTGCTACCGCACGGCAAGCGGTACCGGAGTGCCAAGTCTAGGTCCAAAAGACTTCTCAACAGCTTCTACCCCCAAGCCATAAGACTCCTGAACAGCTAATCATGGCTACCCGGACTATTTGCACTGCCCCCCCACCCCATCCTTTTTACGCTGCTGCTACTCTGTTAAGTATTTATGCATAGTCACTTTAACTCTACCCACATGTACATATTACCTCAACTACCTCAACTAGCCGGTGCCCCCGCACATTGACTCTGCAACGGTACCCCCCTGTATATATAGCCTCCCTACTGTCACTTTATTTTACTGTATATATAGCCTCCCTACTGTCACTTTATTTTACTTCTGCTCTTTTTCTCTCAACACTTTTTTTGTTGTTGTTTTATTCTTACTTTTTTTGTTTAAAATAAATGCACTGTTGGTTAAGGGCTGTAAGTAAGCATTTCACTGTAATGTCTGCACCTGTTGTATTCGGCGCATGTGACCAATAAAATTTGATTTGATTTGATTTGATAGTGCTGTTAAGAAGGTAGAGCAGCGCTTTATTATGGACATGTTTCTCCCCATCTTAGCTACTGTTGTATCAATATGTTTTGACCATGACAGTTTACAATCCAGGGTTACTCCAAGCAGTTTAGTCACCTCAACTTGCTCAATCTCCACATTATTTATTACAAGATTTAATTGAGGTTTGGAGTTTAGTTAATGATTTGTTCCAAATACAATGCTTTTAGTTTTAGAAATATTTAGGACTACATTATTCCTTGCCACCCACTCTGAAACTAACTGCAGCTCTTTGTTAAGTGTTGCAGTAATTTCAGTCGCTGTAGTAGCTGACATGTATTGTGTTGAGTCATCCGCATACTTTACTTTACTCAAAGCCAGTGGCAGGTCATTAGTAAAAATTGAAAAAAGTAATGGGCCTAGACAGCTGCCCTGGGGAATTCCTGATTCTACCTGGATTTTGTTGGAGAGGCTTCCATTAAAGAACACCCTCTGTGTTCTGTTAGACAGGTAATTCTTTATCCACAATATAGCAGGGGGTGTAAAGCCATAACACGTGTTTTTCCAGCAGCAGACTATGATCGATAATGTCAAAAGCCTCACTGAAGTCTAACAAAACAGCCCCCACAATCTTTTTATCATCAATTTCTCTCAGCCAATCATCAGTCATTTGTGTAAGTGCTGTGCATGTTGAATGTCCTTCTCTATAAGCATGCTGAAAGTGTGTTGTCAATTTGTTTACTGTAAAATAGCATTGTATCTGGTCAAACACAATTTTTCCAATAGTTTACTAAGGGTTGGTAACAGGCTAATTGGTCGGCTATTTGAGACATTCAAGGGGGGTTTACTATTCTTAGGTAGCGGAATTACGTTTGCTTCCCTCCAAGCCTTGGGGCACACACATTCTAGTAGGCTTAAATAGAAAATATGGCAAATAGGAGTGGCAATATCTTCCGCTATTATCCTCAGTAATTTTCCATCCAAGTTGTCAGACCCCGGTAGCTTGTCATTGTTGATAGACAAACGTTTTTTCACCTCTTCCACACACACTTACGGAATTCAAAATTACAACGTTTGTCTTTCATAATTTGGTCAGATATACTTTGATGTGTATTGTCAGCAATTGTTGCTGGCATGTCTTGCCTAAGTTAGCTAATCTTGCCAATGAAATATCATTAAAGTAGTTGGCAATATCAGTTGGTTTTGTGATGAATGAGCCATCTGATTCAATGAATGATGGAGTTGAGTTTGCTTCTTTTCCCAAAATTTTATTTAAGGTGCTCCAAAGCATTTTACTATCATTCTTTATGTCATTTATCTTTGTTTCATTGTGTAGTTTCTTCTTCTTTTTATTCAGTTTAGTCACATGATTTCTCAATTTGCAATAGGTTTGCCAATCGGTTGTGCAGCCAGACTTATTTGCCATTCCTTTTGCCTCATCCCTCTCAACAATACAATTTTTAAATTCCTCATCAATCATTACACACCACGGACCAACATATATTCTTTACATCAACAACATAGGAATCACTACAAAACGTATTGTATGACCTCTTACACAATATTAGGCCCAGCCTTTGGAACTTTGGTTTTCCTAGATATGGCTACTATATTGTGATCATTTGGCATTTCTATATTTTCTGTAGATGTTATAACCTTATATCCTTGTATGGCTACCACTGTATCATCAAAGGTATTATCTAAGTGAGTTTCAGAGATAGTCAGAATATGAATGTCATCTGTTACTAGCAAATTATTGATTTCATGAACCTTGTTTCTTAAGCTCCATATGTTAACGTGGGCTATTTTGAGCACTTTTCTTCTGGGATGCTTACTTGTTTGTATTGCTTTACTGGGAAGCTTAGCAGCAGTAGATGTGCTCATGTTCGTTTTGTTAGTGCAGGGTGAGCTGCACACAGTGGACTTTCCCCTCGGGCACACCGGGTCAGTGCTAACAGTAATACATGTGGTTCTTAGGCACATGATTACTGCATACAATAGATGTAGGATCAACAGATGCATTCAGGGCAGTTAGAGGGACATACATTAGGTTACTTATATTGTGTCTACCCGACACCCCTGGTGTAATGTACATTTGCTGAAGCGTTTTGACAACTCTGCGTCACAATGGTAGGGATTAGCTGAGCTGGGCTTGGGCCATTTCTCTACCATAAGCCGCCTCCAACGTCGTTTTAGAGAATTTGGCAGTACGTCCAACCAGCCTCTCAACCACAGACCACGTGTAACCACACCAGCCCATGACCTCCACATCTGGCTTCTTCACCTGCGGAATCATCTGAGGGGGATGGTGCTGAGGAGTATTTCCGTCTGTAATAAAGCCCTTTTGTGGGGGAAACTCATTCTGATTGGCTGGGCCTGGCTCCCCTGCCCAGTCATGAAATCCATAGATTAGGGCCTAATTTATTTATTTAAATTGACTAATTTCCTTTCATGAACTGTAACTCAGTAAAATCATTGAAACTGTTACATGTTGCGTTGAGATTTTTGTTCAGTATAGAATCTCATTCTAGTTCTGTGGTTGACACATCGCAGAACTGCATAGAGAGAGAGAGAGAGAGAGACACTCTTCTGGGAACGCTTTCCAGTAGATGTTGGAACATTGCTGTGGGGACTTGCTTCCATTCAGCCACAAGAACATTAGTGAGGTCGGGCACTGATGTTGGGCGATTGGGCCTGGCTCACAGTCGGCATTCAAATTCATCCCTAAGTTGTTCGATGGGATGAGGTCAGGGCTCTGTGCAGGCCAGTAAAGATCTTCCACACCGATCTCGACAAAGGATTTCTGTATGGACCTCGCTGTATGGGGGCATTGTCATGCTGAAACAGGAAAGGGCCTTCCCCAAACTGTTGCCACAAAGTTGGAAGCACAGAATAATCTAGAATGTCATTGTATGCTGTAGCATTAAGATTTCCCTTCACTGGAACTAAGGGGCCTAGCCCGAACCATGAAAAACAGCCCCAGACCATTATTCCTCCTCCACCAAACTTTACAGTTGGCACTATGCATTCGGGCAGGTAGTGTTCTCCTGGCATCCGCCAAACCCAGATTCGTCTGTCGGACTGCCAGATGGTGAAGCGTGATTCATCACTCCAGAGAACCCGTTTCCACGGCTCCAGAGTCCAATGGTGGCGAGCTTTACACCACTCCAGCCGACACATGGCATTGTGCATGGTGATCTTAGGCTTGTGTGCGGCTGCTCGGCCATGGAAACCTATTTCATGAAGCTCCAGACAAACAGTTCTTGTGCTGACGTTGCTTCCAGACGCAGTTTGGAACTTGGTAGTGTGTGCTGCAACCGAGGACAGAAGATTTTTACGCACTACACACTTCAGCACTGGGCGGTCCCTTCTGTGAGCTTGTGTGGCCTACCACTTCGCGGCTGAGCCGTTGTTGCTCCTAGACGTTTCCACTTCACAATAACAGCACTTACAGTTGACCGGGGCAGCTCTAGCAGGGCAGAAATTTTAGGAACTGACTTGTTGGAAGGTGGCATCCAATGATGGCTTCCACATTGAAAGTCACTGAACTATTCAGTACGGGCCATTCTACTGCCAATGTTTGTCTATGGAGATTGCATGGCTGTGTGCTTGATTTTATACACCTGTCAGCAACGGGTGTATCTGAAATAGCCGAATCCACTCATTTGAAGGGGTGTCCACATACGTTTGGTGTATCCCCATTGACTTACGTTAGGGGACGTCACTCCTACGCGGCGCTAGTCCCTCAGTGTACGATGTTGTGCTGACGTAAAACAATGGGATTATCCCCATAGCCCTTTTGAGGTACCCCACATCTTGTCCTGGGATGGATCATGTTAAACCACAGACAGATGTTATGGTAGATTATATGGTTATTGATGCGATGGCTGTTTTAGTAACATACCGTGCATTCGGAAAGTATTCAGACGTCTTTACTTTTTTCACATTTTCTTATGTTACAGCCTTAATCTAAAATTGATTAAATTGTTTTTTTCCCTCATCAATCTACACACAATAGCCCATAATGAAAAAGCAAAAACAGGTTTTTAGAAAAAAAACTGGAATACCTTATTTACAGAAGTATTCAGACCTTTTGCTATGAGACTCACGTTTCTACATCTTGATTGGAGTCCACCTGTGGTAAATTCAATTGATTGGACGTGATTTGGAAAGGCACACAACTGTCTATATAAGGTCCCACAGTTGACAGTGCATGTCAGAGCAAAAACCAAGATATTAGGTCGAAGGAATTGTCCGTAGAGCTCCGAGAGAGGATTGTGTCGAGGTGCAGATCTGGGGAAGGGCACCAAAAAATGTCTGCAGCATTGAAGGTCCCCAAGAACACAGTGGCCTTCATCATTCTTAAATTGAAGAAGTTTGGAACCACCAAGACTCTTCCTAGAGCTGGCCGCCTGGCCAAGCTGAGCAATCGGGAGAGAAGGGCCTTGGTCGGGGAGGTGACCAAGAACCCGATTGTCACTCTGACAGAGCTCCAGAGTTCCTATGTGGAGATGGGATAACCTGCCAGAAGGACAACCATCTCTGCAGCACTCCACCAATCAGGGCTTTATGGTAGAGTGGCCAGATGGAAGCCACTCCTCAGTAAAAGGCACATGACAGCCCGCTTGGAGTTTGCCAAAAGGCACCTAAAGGACTCAGATGATGAGAAACAAGATGCTCTGGTCTGATGAAACCAAGATTGAACTCTTTGGTATGAATGCCAAGCGTCACGTCTGGAGGAAACCTGGCACTATCCCTACGGTGAAGCATGGTGGTGGCAGCATCATGCTATGGGGATGTTTTTCAGCGGCAGGGACTGGGAGACTAGTCAGGCTTGAGGGAAAGATGAACAGAGCGATCCTTGATGAAAATCTGCTCCAGAGCGCTCAGCACCTCAGACTGAGGCGAAGGTTAACCTTCCAACAGGACAACGACCCTAAGCACACAGCCAAGACAATGCAGGAGTGGCTTCGGGACAAGTCTCTGAATGTCCTTGAGTAGCCCAGCCAGAGCCCGGACTTAAACCTGATTGAACATCTCTGGAAAGACCTGGAAATAGCTGTGCAGCGACGCTCCCCATCCAACCTGACAGAGCTTGAGAGGATCTGCAGAGAAGAATGGGAGAAACTCCCCCAAATAGAAGTGTGCCAAGCTTGTGCCGTCATACCCAAGAAGACTTGAGGCTGTAATCGCTGCCAAAGGTGCTTCAACAAAGTACTGCGTAAAGGGTCTGAAGACTTATGTAAATGTGATATTTCAGTTGTTTATCTTTTATACATTTGCTAAAAATTCTAAAAACCAGTTTTTGCTTTGTCATTATGGGGTATTGTGTGTAGATTGATTAGACAAAAACTACAATTTAATCCATTTTAGAATAAGGCTGTAACGTAACAAAATGTGGAACAAGTCAAGGGGTCTGAATACTTTCTGAATGCACCGTAGTTATTTTCACTAACTTCCAGTGTGAGTATCAGGGAGATAGGAGAATTTTAAGTGCTCAGTACAAGTAATACTCCTCTGGATCCTAAGGGTTATCCTTCTGAGATGTACTGCCCTAAGAGATACATTTACCAGTTCTGTTTCTCTATTTTAGAAGCATCCAGGAAGGGAAGGGAACACCTCAGTGCTCTCAGTAATGCTGGGCGTACATTACACGACTTTCAACATCCTAACATCGCTGAGCCTCTCACGTTAAACAACCGTCTTTCCTGTAGTTTGTTGTCTTGCCAACGTAGTGGCGGGCACACGAAACGATGTGGCACAGACGGAGGTCCCACACTACAAGATTCCTCACTTGGTCATGAGGATTCTCGATACCTCGCTTTCTTGTGAAAACAACGATTTGATGACGTGATTAGACAGCTCGAACGATCTGTGGCTCAAAGCAGCCTCAGAAATATGTTCAGTCATACAGAGTTGAAATATCTAGCCGAGACATTTTTGAATAGAATAACATTTGATTGTGAACTACTTACTAGTAGTAGTCATCGCTCCGGCTCGAGAGTCTACACATTCTGGGTGATGGGATACCATCAAATTAGGAATGCTAGTAATTTAATACGATTTCTATGTGCGATACATCTTCATCTCAATGGCTTCTTCTCTGGCGAGCTCTCATTGGCTATTGCTCATCGCTATTCTCAAAACTAGTCGTTACATCTCACACTACAAGAGCATGGCAGATTCTGTGCCAATAAAATCAAACATGTTTGAATATATCGGGACTTCTGGGACGGCTGAAAGACTCGATCGGTATCCCTCCGATTCTGTCTCTGACCAGCTCACATTAAACAAGCTTTGGTGACGGACTGCGCCCCGAGTAGGCTACAACATGGGGATTTTGTCTCCGACCTCAGAAAACTTGTCTGGGACAGCCTTATCGAGGCCAAAATTGTGTAGTGTACTCTCACTTAATTTACCTCACTGTTGTGAAGGGCATCCAGGAAGATAACACCTCACCTCACAGTACAAGTTAAGAGGTGCTAAATTTCAACATACTGCACTCAGGGAGCAGCGTCCCAAATGGCACCCTCTTCCCTCTGGGCCCTGGTCAAAAGTAGTGCACTATGGAATAGGGTGCCATTTTGGGATGCAGTTGGGGAGCATGACGTAGCAGGGCAATGTGAAACAGAACTGTGCTGATACTCAGTCTGTTCTCTCTCAGCAGCCCCATTAGTAATCAGTCAGTGCACATCAGTAATTCAGTAGCCTATATAACGTCTAATTGTCACTTAATTCAGTAGCCTATATAACGTCTAATTGTCACTTAATTCAGTAGCCTCTATAACGTCTAATTGTCACTTAATTCAGTAGCCTATATAACGTCTAATTGTCAATTAATTCAGTAGCCTCTATAACGTATAATTATCAATGAATTCAGTAGCCTATATAACGTCTAATTATCAATTAATTCAGTAGCCTATATAACGTATAATTGTAAATTAATTCAGTAGCCTATATAATGTATAATTATGAATTAATTCAGTAGCCTAAATAATGTATAATTATCAATGAATTCAGTAGCCTCTATAACGTATAATTATCAATGAATTCAGTAGCCTATATAACGTCTAATTGTCAATTAGTTCAGTAGCCTATATAACGTATAATTATCAATGAATTCAGTAGCCTATATAATGTATAATTGTCAATGAATTCAGTAGCCTATATAATGTATAATCATCATGGCTCGCTTGGTAAAGAAGCTAGACCCAGGCTTGTGCTGTATCCAATTACCATTTACAGCACCTTGGATAGGCCATCTTTACCAGTATCTAACAAGAAGGCTACCCCCCCCCCCAATAAGCCCTTATATAGGCCATCTTTACCAGTATCTAAAAAGAAGGCTACCCCCCCCCCCCAATAAGCCCTTATATAGGCCATCTTTACCAGTATCTAACAAGAAGGCTACCCCCCCACCCCCAATAAGCCCTTATATAGGCCATCTTTATCCGTATCTAACAAGAAGGCTACCCCCCCCCAATAAGCCCTTATATAGGCCATCTTTACCAGTATCTAACAAGAAGGCTACCCCCCCCCCCTAATAAGCCCTTATATAGGCCATCTTTACCAGTATCTAACAAGAAGGCTACCCCCCTAATAAGCCCTTATATAGGCCATCTTTACCAGTATCTAACAAGAAGGCTACCCCCCCCTAATAAGCCCTTATATAGGCCATCTTTACCAGTATCTAACAAGAAGGCTACCCCCCCCCCCTAATAAGCCCTTATATAGGCCATCTTTACCAGTATCTAACAAGAAGGCTACCCCCCCTAATAAGCCCTTATATAGGCCATCTTTACCAGTATCTAACAAGAAGGCTACCCCCCCCCCCCCATAAGCCCTTATATAGGCCATCTTTACCAGTATCTAACAAGAAGGCTACCCCCCTAATAAACCCTTATATAGGCCATCTTTACCAGTATCTATCAAGAAGGCTACCCCCCCCCCAATAAGCCCTTATATAGGCCATCTTTACCAGTATCTAACAAGAAGGCTACCCCCCTAATAAACCCTTATATAGGCCATATTTACCAATATCTAACAAGAAGGCTACCCCCCCTAATAAGCCCTTATATAGGCCATCTTTACCAGTATCTATCAAGAAGGCTACCCCCCCCCCAATAAGCCCTTATATAGGCCATCTTTACCAGTATCTAACAAGAAGGCTACCCACCTAATAAACCCTTATATAGGCCATCTTTACCAGTATCTAACAAGAAGGCTACCCCCCCTAATAAGCCCTTATATAGGCCATCTTTACCAGTATTTAACAAGAAGGCTACCCCCCTAATAAGCCCTTATATAGGCCATCTTTACCAGTATTTAACAAGAAGGCTACCCCCCCCTAATAAGCCCTTATATAGGCCATCTTTACCAGTATCTAACAAGAAGGCTACCCCCCCTAATAAGCCCTTATATAGGCCATCTTTACCAGTATCTATCAAGAAGGCTACCCCCCCCCCCAATAAGCCCTTATATAGGCCATCTTTACCAGTATCTAACAAGAAGGCTACCCCCCTAATAAGCCCTTATATAGGCCATCTTTACCAGTATCTAACAAGAAGGCTACCCCCCCCTAATAAGCCCTTATATAGGCCATCTTTACCAGTATTTAACAAGAAGGCTACCCCCCTCCCCCCCTAATAAGCCCTTATATAGGCCATCTTTACCAGTATCTAACAAGAAGGCTACCCCCCCCCCCTAATAAGCCCTTATATAGGCCATCTTTACCAGTATCTAACAAGAAGGCTACCCCCCTAATAAGCCCTTATATAGGCCATCTTTACCAGTATCTAACAAGAAGGCTACCCCCCCCCCTAATAAGCCCTTATATAGGCCATCTTTACCAGTATTTAACAAGAAGGCTACCCCCCTCCCCCCCTAATAAGCCCTTATATAGGCCATCTTTACCAGTATCTAACAAGAAGGCTACCCACCCCCCCCAATAATCCCTTATATAGGCCTTCTTTACCAGTATCTAACAAGAAGGCTACCCCCCTAATAAGCCCTTATATAGGCCATCTTTACCAGTATCTAACAAGAAGGCTACCCCCCCCCTAATAAGCCCTTATATAGGCCATCTTTACCAGTATCTAACAAGAAGGCTACCCCCCTAATAAGCCCTTATATAGGCCATCTTTACCAGTATCTAACAAGAAGGCTACCCCCCCCCAATAAGCCCTTATATAGGCCATCTTTACCAGTATCTAACAAGAAGGCTACCCCCCTAATAAGCCCTTATATAGGCCATCTTTACCAGTATCTAACAAGAAGGCCACCCCCCCCCCCCCCAATAAGCCCTTATATAGGCCATCTTTACCAGTATCTAACAAGAAGGCTACCCCCCCCTAATAAGCCCTTATATAGGCCATCTTTACCAGTATTTAACAAGAAGGCTACCCCCCCCCCCTAATAAGCCCTTATATAGGCCATCTTTACCAGTATCTAACAAGAAGGCTACCCCCCTAATAAGCCCTTATATAGGCCATCTTTACCAGTATCTAACAAGAAGGCTACCCCCCTAATAAGCCCTTATATAGGCCATCTTTACCAGTATCTAACAAGAATGCTACCCCCCTAATAAGCCCTTATATAGGCCATCTTTACCAGTATCTAACAAGAAGGCTACCCCCCCCAATAAGCCCTTATATAGGCCATCTTTACCAGTATCTAACAAGAAGGCTAACCCCCCCCCCCTAATAAGCCCTTATATAGGCCATCTTTACCAGTATTTAACAAGAAGGCTACCCCCCCCTAATAAGCCCTTATATAGGCCATCTTTACCAGTATCTAACAAGAAGGCTACCCCCCTAATAAGCCCTTATATAGGCCATCTTTACCAGTATCTAACAAGAATGCTACCCCCCTAATAAGCCCTTATATAGGCCATCTTTACCAGTATCTAACAAGAAGGCTACCCCCCCCCCCCCTAATAAGCCCTTATATAGGCCATCTTTACCAGTATCTAACAAGAAGGCTACCCCCCCCCCCCTAATAAGCCCTTATATAGGCCATCTTTACCAGTATTTAACAAGAATGCTACCCCCCTAATAAGCCCTTATATAGGCCATCTTTACCAGTATCTAACAAGAAGGCTACCCCCCCCAATAAGCCCTTATATAGGCCATCTTTACCAGTATCTAACAAGAAGGCTACCCCCCCCCCCCCTAATAAGCCCTTATATAGGCCATCTTTACCAGTATCTAACAAGAAGGCTACCCCCCTAATAAGCCCTTATATAGGCCATCTTTACCAGTATTTAACAAGAAGGCTACCCCCCCTAATAAGTCCTTATATAGGCCATCTTTACCAGTATTTAACAAGAAGGCTACCCCCCTAATAAGCCCTTATATAGGCCATCTTTACCAGTATCTAACAAGAATGCTACCCCCCTAATAAGCCCTTATATAGGCCATCTTTACCAGTATCTAACAAGAAGGCTACCCCCCCCCCCTAATAAGCCCTTATATAGGCCATCTTTACCAGTATCTAACAAGAAGGCTATACCCCCCCCCCCCCTAATAAGCCCTTATATAGGCCATCTTTACCAGTATCTAACAAGAAGGCTACCCCCCCCCCCCTAATAAGCCCTTATATAGGCCATCTTTACCAGTATCTAACAAGAAGTCTACCCCCCTAATAAGCCCTTATATAGGCCATCTTTACCAGTATTTAACAAGAAGGCTACCCCCCCCCTAATAAGCCCTTATATAGGCCATCTTTACCAGTATCTAACAAGAAGGCTACCCCCCTAATAAGCCCTTATATAGGCCATCTTTACCAGTATCTAACAAGAAGGCTACCCCCCTAATAAGCCCTTATATAGGCCATCTTTACCAGTATCTAACAAGAATGCTACCCCCCTAATAAGCCCTTATATAGGCCATCTTTACCAGTATCTAACAAGAAGGCTACCCCCCCCAATAAGCCCTTATATAGGCCATCTTTACCAGTATCTAACAAGAAGGCTAACCCCCCCCCCCCTAATAAGCCCTTATATAGGCCATCTTTACCAGTATTTAACAAGAAGGCTACCCCCCCCTAATAAGCCCTTATATAGGCCATCTTTACCAGTATCTAACAAGAAGGCTACCCCCCTAATAAGCCCTTATATAGGCCATCTTTACCAGTATCTAACAAGAATGCTACCCCCCTAATAAGCCCTTATATAAGCCATCTTTACCAGTATCTAACAAGAAGGCTACCCCCCCCCCCTTAATAAGCCCTTATATAGGCCATCTTTACCAGTATCTAACAAGAAGGCTACCCCCCTAATAAGCCCTTATATAGGCCATCTTTACCAGTATCTAACAAGAAGGCTACCCCCCTAATAAGCCCTTATATAGGCCATCTTTACCAGTATCTAACAAGAATGCTACCCCCCTAATAAGCCCTTATATAGGCCATCTTTACCAGTATCTAACAAGAAGGCTATCCCCCCCAATAAGCCCTTATATAGCCCATCTTTACCAGTATCTAACAAGAAGGCTAACCCCCCCCCCCCCCCTAATAAGCCCTTATATAGGCCATCTTTACCAGTATTTAACAAGAAGGCTACCCCCCCCTAATAAGCCCTTATATAGGCCATCTTTACCAGTATCTAACAAGAAGGCTACCCCCCTAATAAGCCCTTATATAGGCCATCTTTACCAGTATCTGACAAGAATGCTACCCCCCTAATAAGCCCTTATATAGGCCATCTTTACCAGTATCTAACAAGAAGGCTACCCCCCCCCCCTAATAAGTCCTTATATAGGCCATCTTTACCAGTATCTAACAAGAAGGCTACCCCCCCCTCCCCTAATAAGCCCTTATATAGGCCATCTTTACCAGTTTCTAACAAGAAGGCTACCCCCCTAATAAGCCCTTATATAGGCCATCTTTACCAGTATTTAACAAGAAGGCTACCCCCCCCCCTAATAAGCCCTTATATAGGCCATCTTTACCAGTATCTAACAAGAAGGCTACCCCCCTAATAAGCCCTTATATAGGCCATCTTTACCAGTATCTAACAAGAAGGCTACCCCCCTAATAAGCCCTTATATAGGCCATCTTTACCAGTATCTAACAAGAATGCTACCCCCCTAATAAGCCCTTATATAGGCCATCTTTACCAGTATCTAACAAGAAGGCTACCCCCCCCCCAATAAGCCCTTATATAGGCCATCTTTACCAGTATCTAACAAGAAGGCTAACCCCCCCCCCCCTAATAAGCCCTTATATAGGCCATCTTTACCAGTATCTAACAAGAAGGCTACCCCCCCTAATAAGCCCTTATATAGGCCATCTTTACCAGTATCTAACAAGAAGGCTACCCCCCCCCCTAATAAGCCCTTATATAGGCCATCTTTACCAGTATCTAACAAGAAGGCTACCCCCCCTAATAAGCCCTTATATAGGCCATCTTTACCAGTATCTAACAAGAAGGCTACCCCCCCCCCATAAGCCCTTATATAGGCCATCTTTACCAGTATCTAACAAGAAGGCTACCCCCCTAATAAACCCTTATATAGGCCATCTTTACCAGTATCTATCAAGAAGGCTACCCCCCCCCCCAATAAGCCCTTATATAGGCCATCTTTACCAGTATCTAACAAGAAGGCTACCCCCCTAATAAACCCTTATATAGGCCATATTTACCAATATCTAACAAGAAGGCTACCTCCCCTAATAAGCCCTTATATAGGCCATCTTTACCAGTATCTATCAAGAAGGCTACCCCCCCCCCAATAAGCCCTTATATAGGCCATCTTTACCAGTATCTAACAAGAAGGCTACCCACCTAATAAACCCTTATATAGGCCATCTTTACCAGTATCTAACAAGAAGGCTACCCCCCCTAATAAGCCCTTATATAGGCCATCTTTACCAGTATTTAACAAGAAGGCTACCCCCCTAATAAGCCCTTATATAGGCCATCTTTACCAGTATTTAACAAGAAGGCTACCCCCCCCTAATAAGCCCTTATATAGGCCATCTTTACCAGTATCTAACAAGAAGGCTACCCCCCCCTAATAAGCCCTTATATAGGCCATCTTTACCAGTATCTATCAAGAAGGCTACCCCCCCCCCCCAATAAGCCCTTATATAGGCCATCTTTACCAGTATCTAACAAGAAGGCTACCCCCCTAATAAGCCCTTATATAGGCCATCTTTACCAGTATCTAACAAGAAGGCTACCCCCCCCTAATAAGCCCTTATATAGGCCATCTTTACCAGTATTTAACAAGAAGGCTACCCCCCTCCCCCCCTAATAAGCCCTTATATAGGCCATCTTTACCAGTATCTAACAAGAAGGCTACCCCCCCCCCCCTAATAAGCCCTTATATAGGCCATCTTTACCAGTATCTAACAAGAAGGCTACCCCCCTAATAAGCCCTTATATAGGCCATCTTTACCAGTATCTAACAAGAAGGCTACCCCCCCCCCCCAATAAGCCCTTATATAGGCCATCTTTACCAGTATCTAACAAGAAGGCTACCCCCCTAATAAGCCCTTATATAGGCCATCTTTACCAGTATCTAACAAGAAGGCTACCCCCCCCTAATAAGCCCTTATATAGGCCATCTTTACCAGTATTTAACAAGAAGGCTACCCCCCCCCCTAATAAGCCCTTATATAGGCCATCTTTACCAGTATCTAACAAGAAGGCTACCCCCCTAATAAGCCCTTATATAGGCCATCTTTACCAGTATCTAACAAGAAGGCTACCCCCCTAATAAGCCCTTATATAGGCCATCTTTACCAGTATCTAACAAGAATGCTACCCCCCTAATAAGCCCTTATATAGGCCATCTTTACCAGTATCTAACAAGAAGGCTACCCCCCCCAATAAGCCCTTATATAGGCCATCTTTACCAGTATCTAACAAGAAGGCTAACCCCCCCCCCCCCCAATAAGCCCTTATATAGGCCATCTTTACCAGTATTTAACAAGAAGGCTACCCCCCCCTAATAAGCCCTTATATAGGCCATCTTTACCAGTATCTAACAAGAAGGCTACCCCCCTAATAAGCCCTTATATAGGCCATCTTTACCAGTATCTAACAAGAATGCTACCCCCCTAATAAGCCCTTATATAGGCCATCTTTACCAGTATCTAACAAGAAGGCTACCCCCCCCCTAATAAGCCCTTATATAGGCCATCTTTACCAGTATCTAACAAGAAGGCTACCCCCCCCCCCCTAATAAGCCCTTATATAGGCCATCTTTACCAGTATCTAACAAGAAGGCTACCCCCCTAATAAGCCCTTATATAGGCCATCTTTACCAGTATTTAACAAGATGGCTACCCCCCCCCCTAATAAGCCCTTATATAGGCCATCTTTACCAGTATCTAACAAGAAGGCTACCCCCCTAATAAGCCCTTATATAGGCCATCTTTACCAGTATCTAACAAGAAGGCTACCCCCCTAATCAGCCCTTATATAGGCCATCTTTACCAGTATCTAACAAGAATGCTACCCCCCTAATAAGCCCTTATATAGGCCATCTTTACCAGTATCTAACAAGAAGGCTACCCCCCCCAATAAGCCCTTATATAGGCCATCTTTACCAGTATCTAACAAGAAGGCTACCCCCCCCCCCCTAATAAGCCCTTATATAGGCCATCTTTACCAGTATCTAACAAGAAGGCTACCCCCCTAATAAGCCCTTATATAGGCCATCTTTACCAGTATTTAACAAGAAGGCTACCCCCCCTAATAAGTCCTTATATAGGCCATCTTTACCAGTATTTAACAAGAAGGCTACCCCCCTAATAAGCCCTTATATAGGCCATCTTTACCAGTATCTAACAAGAATGCTACCCCCCTAATAAGCCCTTATATAGGCCATCTTTACCAGTATCTAACAAGAAGGCTACCCCCCCCCCCTAATAAGCCCTTATATAGGCCATCTTTACCAGTATCTAACAAGAAGGCTATACCCCCCCCCCCCCCTAATAAGCCCTTATATAGGCCATCTTTACCAGTATCTAACAAGAAGGCTACCCCCCCCCCCCTAATAAGCCCTTATATAGGCCATCTTTACCAGTATCTAACAAGAAGTCTACCCCCCTAATAAGCCCTTATATAGGCCATCTTTGCCAGTATTTAACAAGAAGGCTACCCCCCCCCTAATAAGCCCTTATATAGGCCATCTTTACCAGTATCTAACAAGAAGGCTACCCCCCTAATAAGCCCTTATATAGGCCATCTTTACCAGTATCTAACAAGAAGGCTACCCCCCTAATAAGCCCTTATATAGGCCATCTTTACCAGTATCTAACAAGAATGCTACCCCCCTAATAAGCCCTTATATAGGCCATCTTTACCAGTATCTAACAAGAAGGCTACCCCCCCCAATAAGCCCTTATATAGGCCATCTTTACCAGTATCTAACAAGAAGGCTAACCCCCCCCCCTAATAAGCCCTTATATAGGCCATCTTTACCAGTATTTAACAAGAAGGCTACCCCCCCCTAATAATTCCTTATATAGGCCATCTTTACCAGTATCTAACAAGAAGGCTACCCCCCTAATAAGCCCTTATATAGGCCATCTTTACCAGTATCTAACAAGAATGCTACCCCCCTAATAAGCCCTTATATAGGCCATCTTTACCAGTATCTAACAAGAAGGCTACCCCCCCCAATAAGCCCTTATATAGGCCATCTTTACCAGTATCTAACAAGAAGGCTAACCCCCCCCCCCTAATAAGCCCTTATATAGGCCATCTTTACCAGTATTTAACAAGAAGGCTACCCCCCCCTAATAATTCCTTATATAGGCCATCTTTACCAGTATCTAACAAGAAGGCTACCCCCCTAATAAGCCCTTATATAGGCCATCTTTACCAGTATCTAACAAGAATGCTACCCCCCTAATAAGCCCTTATATAGGCCATCTTTACCAGTATCTAACAAGAAGGCTACCCCCCCCCCCCCCCCTAATAAGCCCTTATATAGGCCATCTTTACCAGTATCTAACTAGAAGGCTATACCCCCCCCCCCCCCCTCCTAATAAGCCCTTATATAGGCCATCTTTACCAGTATCTAACAAGAAGGCTACCCCCCTAATAAACCCTTATATAGGCCATATTTACCAATATCTAACAAGAAGGCTACCCCCCCTAATAAGCCCTTATATAGGCCATCTTTACCAGTATCTATCAAGAAGGCTACCCCCCCCCCAATAAGCCCTTATATAGGCCATCTTTACCAGTATCTAACAAGAAGGCTACCCACCTAATAAACCCTTATATAGGCCATCTTTACCAGTATCTAACAAGAAGGCTACCCCCCCTAATAAGCCCTTATATAGGCCATCTTTACCAGTATTTAACAAGAAGGCTACCCCCCTAATAAGCCCTTATATAGGCCATCTTTACCAGTATTTAACAAGAAGGCTACCCCCCCCTAATAAGCCCTTATATAGGCCATCTTTACCAGTATCTAACAAGAAGGCTACCCCCCCTAATAAGCCCTTATATAGGCCATCTTTACCAGTATCTATCAAGAAGGCTACCCCCCCCCCCAATAAGCCCTTATATAGGCCATCTTTACCAGTATCTAACAAGAAGGCTACCCCCCTAATAAGCCCTTATATAGGCCATCTTTACCAGTATCTAACAAGAAGGCTACCCCCCCCCTAATAAGCCCTTATATAGGCCATCTTTACCAGTATTTAACAAGAAGGCTACCCCCCTCCCCCCCTAATAAGCGCTTATATAGGCCATCTTTACCAGTATCTAACAAGAAGGCTACCCCCCCCCCCTAATAAGCCCTTATATAGGCCATCTTTACCAGTATCTAACAAGAAGGCTACCCCCCTAATAAGCCCTTATATAGGCCATCTTTACCAGTATCTAACAAGAAGGCTACCCCCCCCCCTAATAAGCCCTTATATAGGCCATCTTTACCAGTATTTAACAAGAAGGCTACCCCCCTCCCCCCCTAATAAGCCCTTATATAGGCCATCTTTACCAGTATCTAACAAGAAGGCTACCCCCCCCCCCCAATAATCCCTTATATAGGCCATCTTTACCAGTATCTAACAAGAAGGCTACCCCCCTAATAAGCCCTTATATAGGCCATCTTTACCAGTATCTAACAAGAAGGCTACCCCCCCCCTAATAAGCCCTTATATAGGCCATCTTTACCAGTATCTAACAAGAAGGCTACCCCCCTAATAAGCCCTTATATAGGCCATCTTTACCAGTATCTAACAAGAAGGCTACCCCCCCCCAATAAGCCCTTATATAGGCCATCTTTACCAGTATCTAACAAGAAGGCTACCCCCCTAATAAGCCCTTATATAGGCCATCTTTACCAGTATCTAACAAGAAGGCCACCCCCCCCCCCCCCCAATAAGCCCTTATATAGGCCATCTTTACCAGTATCTAACAAGAAGGCTACCCCCCCCTAATAAGCCCTTATATAGGTCATCTTTACCAGTATTTAACAAGAAGGCTACCCCCCCCCCCCCCTAATAAGCCCTTATATAGGCCATCTTTACCAGTATCTAACAAGAAGGCTACCCCCCTAATAAGCCCTTATATAGGCCATCTTTACCAGTATCTAACAAGAAGGCTACCCCCCTAATAAGCCCTTATATAGGCCATCTTTACCAGTATCTAACAAGAATGCTACCCCCCTAATAAGCCCTTATATAGGCCATCTTTACCAGTATCTAACAAGAAGGCTACCCCCCCCAATAAGCCCTTATATAGGCCATCTTTACCAGTATCTAACAAGAAGGCTAACCCCCCCCCCTAATAAGCCCTTATATAGGCCATCTTTACCAGTATTTAACAAGAAGGCTACCCCCCCCTAATAATTCCTTATATAGGCCATCTTTACCAGTATCTAACAAGAAGGCTACCCCCCTAATAAGCCCTTATATAGGCCATCTTTACCAGTATCTAACAAGAATGCTACCCCCCTAATAAGCCCTTATATAGGCCATCTTTACCAGTATCTAACAAGAAGGCTACCCCCCCCCCCCCCTAATAAGCCCTTATATAGGCCATCTTTACCAGTATCTAACTAGAAGGCTATACCCCCCCCCCCCCCCCCCCCTCCTAATAAGCCCTTATATAGGCCATCTTTACCAGTATCTAACAAGAAGGCTACCCCCCCCCCCCTAATAAGCCCTTATATAGGCCATCTTTACCAGTATCTAACAAGAAGGCTACCCCCCTAATAAACCCTTATATAGGCCATATTTACCAATATCTAACAAGAAGGCTACCCCCCCTAATAAGCCCTTATATAGGCCATCTTTACCAGTATCTATCAAGAAGGCTACCCCCCCCCCAATAAGCCCTTATATAGGCCATCTTTACCAGTATCTAACAAGAAGGCTACCCACCTAATAAACCCTTATATAGGCCATCTTTACCAGTATCTAACAAGAAGGCTACCCCCCCTAATAAGCCCTTATATAGGCCATCTTTACCAGTATTTAACAAGAAGGCTACCCCCCTAATAAGCCCTTATATAGGCCATCTTTACCAGTATTTAACAAGAAGGCTACCCCCCCCTAATAAGCCCTTATATAGGCCATCTTTACCAGTATCTAACAAGAAGGCTACCCCCCCTAATAAGCCCTTATATAGGCCATCTTTACCAGTATCTATCAAGAAGGCTACCCCCCCCCCCCAATAAGCCCTTATATAGGCCATCTTTACCAGTATCTAACAAGAAGGCTACCCCCCTAATAAGCCCTTATATAGGCCATCTTTACCAGTATCTAACAAGAAGGCTACCCCCCCCCCCTAATAAGCCCTTATATAGGCCATCTTTACCAGTATTTAACAAGAAGGCTACCCCCCTCCCCCCTAATAAGCCCTTATATAGGCCATCTTTACCAGTATCTAACAAGAAGGCTACCCCCCCCCCCTAATAAGCCCTTATATAGGCCATCTTTACCAGTATCTAACAAGAAGGCTACCCCCCTAATAAGCCCTTATATAGGCCATCTTTACCAGTATCTAACAAGAAGGCTACCCCCCCCCCCCTAATAAGCCCTTATATAGGCCATCTTTACCAGTATTTAACAAGAAGGCTACCCCCCTCCCCCCCTAATAAGCCCTTATATAGGCCATCTTTACCAGTATCTAACAAGAAGGCTACCCCCCCCCCCCAATAATCCCTTATATAGGCCATCTTTACCAGTATCTAACAAGAAGGCTACCCCCCTAATAAGCCCTTATATAGGCCATCTTTACCAGTATCTAACAAGAAGGCTACCCCCCCCCTAATAAGCCCTTATATAGGCCATCTTTACCAGTATCTAACAAGAAGGCTACCCCCCTAATAAGCCCTTATATAGGCCATCTTTACCAGTATCTAACAAGAAGGCTACCCCCCCCCAATAAGCCCTTATATAGGCCATCTTTACCAGTATCTAACAAGAAGGCTACCCCCCTAATAAGCCCTTATATAGGCCATCTTTACCAGTATCTAACAAGAAGGCTACCCCCCCCCTAATAAGCCCTTATATAGGCCATCTTTACCAGTATTTAACAAGAAGGCTACCCCCCTCCCCCCCTAATAAGCCCTTATATAGGCCATCTTTACCAGTATCTAACAAGAAGGCTACCCCCCCCCCCTAATAAGCCCTTATATAGGCCATCTTTACCAGTATCTAACAAGAAGGCTACCCCCCCCAATAAGCCCTTATATAGGCCATCTTTACCAGTATCTAACAAGAAGGCTAACCCCCCCCCCTAATAAGCCCTTATATAGGCCATCTTTACCAGTATTTAACAAGAAGGCTACCCCCCCCTAATAATTCCTTATATAGGCCATCTTTACCAGTATCTAACAAGAAGGCTACCCCCCTAATAAGCCCTTATATAGGCCATCTTTACCAGTATCTAACAAGAATGCTACCCCCCTAATAAGCCCTTATATAGGCCATCTTTACCAGTATCTAACAAGAAGGCTACCCCCCCCCCCCTAATAAGCCCTTATATAGGCCATCTTTACCAGTATCTAACTAGAAGGCTATACCCCCCCCCCCCCCCCCCCCTCCTAATAAGCCCTTATATAGGCCATCTTTACCAGTATCTAACAAGAAGGCTACCCCCCCCCCCTAATAAGCCCTTATATAGGCCATCTTTACCAGTATCTAACAAGAAGGCTACCCCCCTAATAAACCCTTATATAGGCCATATTTACCAATATCTAACAAGAAGGCTACCCCCCCTAATAAGCCCTTATATAGGCCATCTTTACCAGTATCTATCAAGAAGGCTACCCCCCCCCCAATAAGCCCTTATATAGGCCATCTTTACCAGTATCTAACAAGAAGGCTACCCACCTAATAAACCCTTATATAGGCCATCTTTACCAGTATCTAACAAGAAGGCTACCCCCCCTAATAAGCCCTTATATAGGCCATCTTTACCAGTATTTAACAAGAAGGCTACCCCCCTAATAAGCCCTTATATAGGCCATCTTTACCAGTATTTAACAAGAAGGCTACCCCCCCCTAATAAGCCCTTATATAGGCCATCTTTACCAGTATCTAACAAGAAGGCTACCCCCCCCCCCTAATAAGCCCTTATATAGGCCATCTTTACCAGTATCTAACAAGAAGGCTACCCCCCCCAATAAGCCCTTATATAGGCCATCTTTACCAGTATCTAACAAGAAGGCTAACCCCCCCCCCTAATAAGCCCTTATATAGGCCATCTTTACCAGTATTTAACAAGAAGGCTACCCCCCCCTAATAATTCCTTATATAGGCCATCTTTACCAGTATCTAACAAGAAGGCTACCCCCCTAATAAGCCCTTATATAGGCCATCTTTACCAGTATCTAACAAGAAGGCTACCCCCCCCCCTAATAAGCCCTTATATAGGCCATCTTTACCAGTATCTAACAAGAAGGCTACCCCCCCCAATAAGCCCTTATATAGGCCATCTTTACCAGTATCTAACAAGAAGGCTAACCCCCCCCCCTAATAAGCCCTTATATAGGCCATCTTTACCAGTATTTAACAAGAAGGCTACCCCCCCCTAATAATTCCTTATATAGGCCATCTTTACCAGTATCTAACAAGAAGGCTACCCCCCTAATAAGCCCTTATATAGGCCATCTTTACCAGTATCTAACAAGAATGCTACCCCCCTAATAAGCCCTTATATAGGCCATCTTTACCAGTATCTAACAAGAAGGCTACCCCCCCCCCCCCTAATAAGCCCTTATATAGGCCATCTTTACCAGTATCTAACTAGAAGGCTATACCCCCCCCCCCCCCCCCCCCTCCTAATAAGCCCTTATATAGGCCATCTTTACCAGTATCTAACAAGAAGGCTACCCCCCCCCCCTAATAAGCCCTTATATAGGCCATCTTTACCAGTATCTAACAAGAAGGCTACCCCCCTAATAAACCCTTATATAGGCCATATTTACCAATATCTAACAAGAAGGCTACCCCCCCTAATAAGCCCTTATATAGGCCATCTTTACCAGTATCTATCAAGAAGGCTACCCCCCCCCCAATAAGCCCTTATATAGGCCATCTTTACCAGTATCTAACAAGAAGGCTACCCACCTAATAAACCCTTATATAGGCCATCTTTACCAGTATCTAACAAGAAGGCTACCCCCCCTAATAAGCCCTTATATAGGCCATCTTTACCAGTATTTAACAAGAAGGCTACCCCCCTAATAAGCCCTTATATAGGCCATCTTTACCAGTATTTAACAAGAAGGCTACCCCCCCCTAATAAGCCCTTATATAGGCCATCTTTACCAGTATCTAACAAGAAGGCTACCCCCCCTAATAAGCCCTTATATAGGCCATCTTTACCAGTATCTATCAAGAAGGCTACCCCCCCCCCCATAAGCCCTTATATAGGCCATCTTTACCAGTATCTAACAAGAAGGCTACCCCCCTAATAAGCCCTTATATAGGCCATCTTTACCAGTATCTAACAAGAAGGCTACCTCCCCCCCCTAATAAGCCCTTATATAGGCCATCTTTACCAGTATTTAACAAGAAGGCTACCCCCCTCCCCCCCTAATAAGCCCTTATATAGGCCATCTTTACCAGTATCTAACAAGAAGGCTACCCCCCCCCCCCTAATAAGCCCTTATATAGGCCATCTTTACCAGTATCTAACAAGAAGGCTACCCCCCTAATAAGCCCTTATATAGGCCATCTTTACCAGTATCTAACAAGAAGGCTACCCCCCCCCCCTAATAAGCCCTTATATAGGCCATCTTTACCAGTATTTAACAAGAAGGCTACCCCCCTCCCCCCCTAATAAGCCCTTATATAGGCCATCTTTACCAGTATCTAACAAGAAGGCTACCCCCCCCCCCCAATAATCCCTTATATAGGCCATCTTTACCAGTATCTAACAAGAAGGCTACCCCCCTAATAAGCCCTTATATAGGCCATCTTTACCAGTATCTAACAAGAAGGCTACCCCCCCCCTAATAAGCCCTTATATAGGCCAACTTTACCAGTATCTAACAAGAAGGCTACCCCCCTAATAAGCCCTTATATAGGCCATCTTTACCAGTATCTAACAAGAAGGCTACCCCCCCCCAATAAGCCCTTATATAGGCCATCTTTACCAGTATCTAACAAGAAGGCTACCCCCCTAATAAGCCCTTATATAGGCCATCTTTACCAGTATCTAACAAGAAGGCTACCCCCCCCCCTAATAAGCCCTTATATAGGCCATCTTTACCAGTATTTAACAAGAAGGCTACCCCCCTCCCCCCCTAATAAGCCCTTATATAGGCCATCTTTACCAGTATCTAACAAGAAGGCTACCCCCCCCCCCCTAATAAGCCCTTATATAGGCCATCTTTACCAGTATCTAACAAGAAGGCTACCCCCCTAATAAGCCCTTATATAGGCCATCTTTACCAGTATCTAACAAGAAGGCTACCCCCCCCCCCTAATAAGCCCTTATATAGGCCATCTTTACCAGTATCTAACAAGAAGGCTACCCCCCCTAATAAGCCCTTATATAGGCCATCTTTACCAGTATCTATCAAGAAGGCTACCCCCCCCCCAATAAGCCCTTATATAGGCCATCTTTACCAGTATCTAACAAGAAGGCTACCCCCCTAATAAGCCCTTATATAGGCCATCTTTACCAGTATCTAACAAGAAGGCTACCCCCCCCCCTAATAAGCCCTTATATAGGCCATCTTTACCAGTATTTAACAAGAAGGCTACCCCCCTCCCCCCCTAATAAGCCCTTATATAGGCCATCTTTACCAGTATCTAACAAGAAGGCTACCCCCCCCCCCTAATAAGCCCTTATATAGGCCATCTTTACCAGTATCTAACAAGAAGGCTACCCCCCTAATAAGCCCTTATATAGGCCATCTTTACCAGTATCTAACAAGAAGGCTACCCCCCCCCCCTAATAAGCCCTTATATAGGCCATCTTTACCAGTATTTAACAAGAAGGCTACCCCCCTCCCCCCCTAATAAGCCCTTATATAGGCCATCTTTACCAGTATCTAACAAGAAGGCTACCCCCCCCCCCCAATAATCCCTTATATAGGCCATCTTTACCAGTATCTAACAAGAAGGCTACCCCCCTAATAAGCCCTTATATAGGCCATCTTTACCAGTATCTAACAAGAAGGCTACCCCCCCCCCTAATAAGCCCTTATATAGGCCATCTTTACCAGTATCTAACAAGAAGGCTACCCCCCTAATAAGCCCTTATATAGGCCATCTTTACCAGTATCTAACAAGAAGGCTACCCCCCCCCAATAAGCCCTTATATAGGCCATCTTTACCAGTATCTAACAAGAAGGCTACCCCCCTAATAAGCCCTTATATAGGCCATCTTTACCAGTATCTAACAAGAAGGCTACCCCCCCCCCTAATAAGCCCTTATATAGGCCATCTTTACCAGTATTTAACAAGAAGGCTACCCCCCTCCCCCCCTAATACGCCCTTATATAGGCCATCTTTACCAGTATCTAACAAGAAGGCTACCCCCCCCCTAATAAGCCCTTATATAGGCCATCTTTACCAGTATTTAACAAGAAGGCTACCCCCCCCCCCTAATAAGCCCTTATATAGGCCATCTTTACCAGTATCTAACAAGAAGGCTACCCCCCTAATAAGCCCTTATATAGGCCATCTTTACCAGTATCTAACAAGAAGGCTACCCCCCTAATAAGCCCTTATATAGGCCATCTTTACCAGTATCTAACAAGAATGCTACCCCCCTAATAAGCCCTTATATAGGCCATCTTTACCAGTATCTAACAAGAAGGCTACCCCCCCCAATAAGCCCTTATATAGGCCATCTTTACCAGTATCTAACAAGAAGGCTAACCCCCCCCCCCTAATAAGCCCTTATATAGGCCATCTTTACCAGTATTTAACAAGAAGGCTACCCCCCCCTAATAAGCCCTTATATAGGCCATCTTTACCAGTATCTAACAAGAAGGCTACCCCCCTAATAAGCCCTTATATAGGCCATCTTTACCAGTATCTAACAAGAATGCTACCCCCCTAATAAGCCCTTATATAGGCCATCTTTACCAGTATCTAACAAGAAGGCTACCCCCCCCCCCCTAATAAGCCCTTATATAGGCCATCTTTACCAGTATCTAACAAGAAGGCTACCCCCCCCCTAATAAGCCCTTATATAGGCCATCTTTACCAGTATCTAACAAGAAGGCTACCCCCCTAATAAGCCCTTATATTGGCCATCTTTACCAGTATTTAACAAGATGGCTACCCCCCCCCCTAATAAGCCCTTATATAGGCCATCTTTACCAGTATCTAACAAGAAGGCTACCCCCCTAATAAGCCCTTATATAGGCCATCTTTACCAGTATCTAACAAGAAGGCTACCCCCCTAATCAGCCCTTATATAGGCCATCTTTACCAGTATCTAACAAGAATGCTACCCCCCTAATAAGCCCTTATATAGGCCATCTTTACCAGTATCTAACAAGAAGGCTACCCCCCCCAATAAGCCCTTATATAGGCCATCTTTACCAGTATCTAACAAGAAGGCTACCCCCCCCCCCCCCAATAAGCCCTTATATAGGCCATCTTTACCAGTATCTAACAAGAAGGCTACCCCCCTAATAAGCCCTTATATAGGCCATCTTTACCAGTATTTAACAAGAAGGCTACCCCCCCTAATAAGTCCTTATATAGGCCATCTTTACCAGTATTTAACAAGAAGGCTACCCCCCTAATAAGCCCTTATATAGGCCATCTTTACCAGTATCTAACAAGAATGCTACCCCCCTAATAAGCCCTTATATAGGCCATCTTTACCAGTATCTAACAAGAAGGCTACCCCCCCCCCCCTAATAAGCCCTTATATAGGCCATCTTTACCAGTATCTAACAAGAAGGCTATACCCCCCCCCCCCCTAATAAGCCCTTATATAGGCCATCTTTACCAGTATCTAACAAGAAGGCTACCCCCCCCCCTAATAAGCCCTTATATAGGCCATCTTTACCAGTATCTAACAAGAAGTCTACCCCCCTAATAAGCCCTTATATAGGCCATCTTTGCCAGTATTTAACAAGAAGGCTACCCCCCCCCTAATAAGCCCTTATATAGGCCATCTTTACCAGTATCTAACAAGAAGGCTACCCCCCTAATAAGCCCTTATATAGGCCATCTTTACCAGTATCTAACAAGAAGGCTACCCCCCTAATAAGCCCTTATATAGGCCATCTTTACCAGTATCTAACAAGAATGCTACCCCCCTAATAAGCCCTTATATAGGCCATCTTTACCAGTATCTAACAAGAAGGCTACCCCCCCCAATAAGCCCTTATATAGGCCATCTTTACCAGTATCTAACAAGAAGGCAAACCCCCCCCCTAATAAGCCCTTATATAGGCCATCTTTACCAGTATTTAACAAGAAGGCTACCCCCCCCTAATAATTCCTTATATAGGCCATCTTTACCAGTATCTAACAAGAAGGCTACCCCCCTAATAAGCCCTTATATAGGCCATCTTTACCAGTATCTAACAAGAATGCTACCCCCCTAATAAGCCCTTATATAGGCCATCTTTACCAGTATCTAACAAGAAGGCTACCCCCCCCAATAAGCCCTTATATAGGCCATCTTTACCAGTATCTAACAAGAAGGCTAACCCCCCCCCCTAATAAGCCCTTATATAGGCCATCTTTACCAGTATTTAACAAGAAGGCTACCCCCCCCTAATAATTCCTTATATAGGCCATCTTTACCAGTATCTAACAAGAAGGCTACCCCCCTAATAAGCCCTTATATAGGCCATCTTTACCAGTATCTAACAAGAATGCTACCCCCCTAATAAGCCCTTATATAGGCCATCTTTACCAGTATCTAACAAGAAGGCTACCCCCCCCCCCCCCTAATAAGCCCTTATATAGGCCATCTTTACCAGTATCTAACTAGAAGGCTATACCCCCCCCCCCCCCCCCCCTCCTAATAAGCCCTTATATAGGCCATCTTTACCAGTATCTAACAAGAAGGCTACCCCCCCCCCCTAATAAGCCCTTATATAGGCCATCTTTACCAGTATCTAACAAGAAGGCTACCCCCCTAATAAGCCCTTATATAGGCCATCTTTACCAGTATCTAACAAGAAGGCTACCCCCCTAATAAGCCCTTATATAGGCCATCTTTACCAGTATCTAACAAGAATGCTACCCCCCTAATAAGCCTTATATAGGCCATCTTTACCAGTATCTAACAAGAAGGCTACCCCCCCAATAAGCCCTTATATAGCCCATCTTTACCAGTATCTAACAAGAAGGCTAACCCCCCCCCCCCCTAATAAGCCCTTATATAGGCCATCTTTACCAGTATTTAACAAGAAGGCTACCCCCCCCTAATAAGCCCTTATATAGGCCATCTTTACCAGTATCTAACAAGAAGGCTACCCCCCTAATAAGCCCTTATATAGGCCATCTTTACCAGTATCCAACAAGAAGGCTACCCCCCCCCCCAATAAACTCTTATATAGGCCATCTTTACCAGTATCCAACAAGAAGGCTACCCCCCCCCCCAATAAACTCTTATATAGGCCATCTTTACCAGTATCCAACAAGAAGGCTACCCCCCTAATAAGATACACCAAGGTCTTAGCTTGTAGAAGTGGGACTAGCTTTGTTCTTATAATACAGTTGTTATTAGTGCCAGACTGGCCCACCTTCCCGCTGAATATCATAGTATCTTAGTAGCCTGGTTCCAGATGTATTGGCTTCCCGCTGAACATCATAGTATCTTAGTAGCCTGGTTCCAGATGTATTGGCTTCCCGCTGAACATCATAGTATCTTAGTAGCCTGGTTCCAGATGTATTGGTTTCCCGCTGAACATCATAGTATCTTAGTAGCCTGGTTCCAGATGTATTGGCTTCCCGCTGAACATCATAGTATCTTAGTAGCCTGGTTCCAGATGTATTGGCTTCCCGCTGAATATCATAGTATCTTAGTAGCCTGGTTCCAGATGTATTGGCTTCCCGCTGAATATCATAGTATCTTAGTAGCCTGGTTCCAGATGTATTGGCTTCCCGCTGAACATCATAGTATCTTAGTAGCCTGGTTCCAGATGTTTTGGCTTCCCGCTGAATATCATAGTATCTTAGTAGCCTGGTTCCAGATGTATTGGCTTCCCGCTGAATATCATAGTATCTTAGTAGCCTGGTTCCAGATGTATTGGCTTCCCGCTGAACATCATAGTATCTTAGTAGCCTGGTTCCAGATGTATTGGCTTCCCGCTGAATATCATAGTATCTTAGTAGCCTGGTTCCAGATGTATTGGCTTCCCGCTGAACATCATAGTATCTTAGTAGCCTGGTTCCAGATGTATTGGCTTCCCGCTGAACATCATAGTATCTTAGTAGCCTGGTTCCAGATGTATTGGCTTCCCGCTGAACATCATAGTATCTTAGTAGCCTGGTTCCAGATGTATTGGCTTCCCGCTGAATATCATAGTATTTTAGTAGCCTGGTTCCAGATGTATTGGCTTCCCGCTGAATATCATAGTATCTTAGTAGCCTGGTTCCAGATGTATTGGCTTCCCGCTGAATATCATAGTATCTTAGTAGCCTGGTTCCAGATGTATTGGCTTCCCGCTGAATATCATAGTATCTTAGTAGCCTGGTTCCAGATGTATTGGCTTCCCGCTGAATATCATAGTATCTTAGTAGCCTGGTTCCAGATGTATTGGCTTCCCGCTGAATATCATAGTATCTTAGTAGCCTGGTTCCAGATGTATTGGCTTCCCGCTGAACATCATAGTATCTTAGTAGCCTGGTTCCAGATGTTTTGGCTTCCCGCTGAATATCATAGTATCTTAGTAGCCTGGTTCCAGATGTATTGGCTTCCCGCTGAATATCATAGTATCTTAGTAGCCTGGTTCCAGATGTATTGGCTTCCCGCTGAACATCATAGTATCTTAGTAGCCTGGTTCCAGATGTATTGGCTTCCCGCTGAATATCATAGTATCTTAGTAGCCTGGTTCCAGATGTATTGGCTTCCCGCTGAACATCATAGTATCTTAGTAGCCTGGTTCCAGATGTATTGGCTTCCCGCTGAACATCATAGTATCTTAGTAGCCTGGTTCCAGATGTATTGGCTTCCCGCTGAACATCATAGTATCTTAGTAGCCTGGTTCCAGATGTATTGGCTTCCCGCTGAATATCATAGTATTTTAGTAGCCTGGTTCCAGATGTATTGGCTTCCCGCTGAATATCATAGTATCTTAGTAGCCTGGTTCCAGATGTATTGGCTTCCCGCTGAATATCATAGTATCTTAGTAGCCTGGTTCCAGATGTATTGGCTTCCCGCTGAATATCATAGTATCTTAGTAGCCTGGTTCCAGATGTATTGGCTTCCCGCTGAATATCATAGTATCTTAGTAGCCTGGTTCCAGATGTATTGGCTTCCCGCTGAACATCATAGTATCTTAGTAGCCTGGTTCCAGATGTATTGGCTTCCCGCTGAACATCATAGTATCTTAGTAGCCTGGTTCCAGATGTATTGGCTTCCCGCTGAACATCATAGTATCTTAGTAGCCTGGTTCCAGATGTATTGGCTTCCCGCTGAATATCATAGTATCTTAGTAGCCTGGTTCCAGATGTATTGGCTTCCCGCTGAACATCATAGTATCTTAGTAGCCTGGTTCCAGATGTATTGGCTTCCCGCTGAATATCATAGTATCTTAGTAGCCTGGTTCCAGATGTATTGGCTTCCCGCTGAATATCATATTATCTTAGTAGCCTGGTTCCAGATGTATTGGCTTCCCGCTGAATATCATAGTATCTTAGTAGCCTGGTTCCAGATGTATTGGCTTCCCGCTGAATACCATAGTATCTTAGTAGCCTGGTTCCAGATGTATTGGCTTCCCGCTGAATATCATAGTATCTTAGTAGCCTGGTTCCAGATGTATTGGCTTCCCGCTGAATATCATAGTATCTTAGTAGCCTGGTTCCAGATGTATTGGCTTTCCGCTGAATATCATAGTATCTTAGTAGCCTGGTTCCAGATGTATTGGCTTCCTGCTGAATATCATAGTATCTTAGTAGCCTGGTTCCAGATGTATTGGCTTCCCGCTGAACATCATAGTATCTTAGTAGCCTGGTTCCAGATGTATTGGCTTCCCGCTGAATATCATAGTATCTTAGTAGCCTGGTTCCAGATGTATTGGCTTCCCGCTGAACATCATAGTATCTTAGTAGCCTGGTTCCAGATGTATTGTCTTCCCGCTGAATATCATAGTATCTTAGTAGCCTGGTTCCAGATGTATTGGCTTCCCGCTGAACATCATAGTATCTTAGTAGCCTGGTTCCAGATGTATTGGCTTCCCGCTGAACATCATAGTATCTTAGTAGCCTGGTTCCAGATGTATTGGCTTCCCGCTGAATATCATAGTATTTTAGTAGCCTGGTTCCAGATGTATTGGCTTCCCGCTGAATATCATAGTATCTTAGTAGCCTGGTTCCAGATGTATTGGCTTCCCGCTGAATATCATAGTATCTTAGTAGCCTGGTTCCAGATGTATTGGCTTCACGCTGAATATCATAGTATCTTAGTAGCCTGGTTCCAGATGTATTGGCTTCCCGCTGAATATCATAGTATCTTAGTAGCCTGGTTCCAGATGTATTGGCTTCCCGCTGAACATCATAGTATCTTAGTAGCCTGGTTCCAGATGTATTGGCTTCCCGCTGAACATCATAGTATCTTAGTAGCCTGGTTC
Source organism: Coregonus lavaretus (assembly GCF_964263955.1). NCBI lineage: Eukaryota > Metazoa > Chordata > Actinopteri > Salmoniformes > Salmonidae > Coregonus > Coregonus lavaretus. The sequence goes on along the minus strand of NW_028157102.1, from coordinate 7,276 downwards.
CAGATGTATTGGCTTCCCGCTGAACATCATAGTATCTTAGTAGCCTGGTTCCAGATGTATTGGCTTCCCGCTGAATATCATAGTATCTTAGTAGCCTGGTTCCAGATGTATTGGCTTCCCGCTGAACATCATAGTATCTTAGTAGCCTGGTTCCAGATGTATTGGCTTCCCGCTGAATATCATAGTATCTTAGTAGCCTGGTTCCAGATGTATTGGCTTCCCGCTGAATATCATATTATCTTAGTAGCCTGGTTCCAGATGTATTGGCTTCCCGCTGAATATCATAGTATCTTAGTAGCCTGGTTCCAGATGTATTGGCTTCCCGCTGAATATCATAGTATCTTAGTAGCCTGGTTCCAGATGTATTGGCTTCCCGCTGAATATCATAGTATCTTAGTAGCCTGGTTCCAGATGTATTGGCTTCCCGCTGAATATCATAGTATCTTAGTAGCCTGGTTCCAGATGTATTGGCTTCCCGCTGAATATCATAGTATCTTAGTAGCCTGGTTCCAGATGTATTGGCTTCCCGCTGAATATCATAGTATCTTAGTAGCCTGGTTCCAGATGTATTGGCTTCCCGCTGAACATCATAGTATCTTAGTAGCCTGGTTCCAGATGTATTGGCTTCCCGCTGAATATCATAGTATCTTAGTAGCCTGGTTCCAGATGTATTGGCTTCCCGCTGAACATCATAGTATCTTAGTAGCCTGGTTCCAGATGTATTGGCTTCCCGCTGAACATCATAGTATCTTAGTAGCCTGGTTCCAGATGTATTGGCTTCCCGCTGAACATCATAGTATCTTAGTAGCCTGGTTCCAGATGTATTGGCTTCCCGCTGAACATCATAGTATCTTAGTAGCCTGGTTCCAGATGTATGAACCAGGCTATGACCATATGAGTTGGCAATTACGGCACAAACCGATAATACAGTACATTCAACACTGAGTGGAGGATACAGTATTGATGCTGGCGACTTTTGGATCAGTTTTTGTGTGCCTCTATTTTAGCCGGAACTGTGATCCTCTGAATGTCTCCCAAATGGGGGTGGGGGCTCTGGGGAGACGAGGAAAGGGGACAGGACAGAGATCTGATGTATTTTATTACCAACAACACAAACATGGAGAGAAACACAAACTGCAGAGCAGTCTCTATCTTCCTTCTATCTGTCCGTTTCACTATTTCTCTCTCTCGCTCTCTCGCTCTCTCTCTCTCTCTCTCTCTCTCTCTCTCTCTCTCTCTCTCCTTTCTCTTTCTCTCCCCCCTCTCTTCTCTGACACAGTAATGAGGAGCGAACAGTGTGCCTTGCTAAATATTTTATGACAGCACACAAACAGAGAAAAGAAAGAAAGAAATATAGAAAGAAAGAGGGAGAGAGAGAAATGCCTACTTCTGCAGTATCACAGTATTCCTGTCTGGTGTCTTCAATAGTCTTTTCTCCTGTCATATCATTACGTCTCATGCTCAGAGAGACAGTTTTGCTTTTGAATTTTGAATAATGGAATAACAGAAAAAGGTTATAAGCTTTTCTCTGGCTGAGGAGGGAGATTCACCATGATTTGTGAGGCAGCAGTTTGCAGTTTTGAAACTTCGGCTTCAGCAGGTGTCAAGCCCAAAACAAACACGTATATACAGTGAGGGAAAAAAGTATTTGATCCCCTGCTGATTTTGTACGTTTGCCCACTGACAAAGAAATGATCAGTCTATAATTTTAATGGTAGGTTTATTTGAACAGTGAGAGACAGAATAACAACAAAAAAATCCAGAAAAACGCATGTCAAAAATGTTATACATTGATTTGCATTTTAATGAGGGAAATAAGTATTTGACCCCCTCTCAATCAGAAAGATTTCTGGCTCCCAGGTGTCTTTTATACAGGTAACGAGCTGAGATTAGGAGCACACTCTTAAAGGGAGTGCTCCTAATCTCAGTTTGTTACCTGTATAAAAGACAACTGTCCAGAGAAGCAATCAATCAATCAGATTCCAAACTCTCCACCATGGCCAAGACCAAAGAGCTCTCCAAGGATGTCAGGGACAAGATTGTAGACCTACACAAGGCTGGAATGGGCTACAAGACCATCGCCAAGCAACTTGGTGAGAAGGTGACAACAGTTGGTGCGATTATTCGCAAATGGAAGAAACACAAAAGAACTGTCAATCTCCCTCGGTCTGGGGCTCCATGCAAGATCTCACCTCGTGGAGTTGCAATGATCATGAGAACGGTGAGGAATCAGCCCAGAACTACACAGGAGGATCTTGTCAATGATCTCAAGGCAGCTGGGACCATAATCACCAAGAAAACAATTGGTAACACACTACGCCGTGAAGGACTGAAATCCTGCAGCGCCCGCAAGGTCCCCATGCTCAAGAAAGCTTATACAGGCCCGTCTGAAGTTTGCCAATGAACATCTGAATGATTCAGAGGATGAGACCAAAATTGAGCTCTTTGGCATCAACTCAACTCGCCGTGTTTGGAGGAGGAGGAATGCTGCCTGTGACCCCAAGAACACCATCCTCACCGTCAAACATGGAGGTGGAAACATTATGCTTTGGGGGTGTTTTTCTGCTAAGGGGACAGGACAACTTCACCGCATCAAAGGGACGATAGACGGGGCCATGTACCGTCAAATCTTGGGTGAGAACCTCCTTCCCTCAGCCAGGGCATTGAAAATGGGTCGTGGATGGGTATTCCAGCATGACAATGACCCAAAACTCACAACAAAGGAGTGGCTCTGTCTCCAGACCTTAATCCCATAGAAAATCTGTGGAGGGAGCTGAAGGTTCGAGTTGCCAAACGTCAGCCTTGAAAGCTTAATGACTTGGAGAAGATCTGCAAAGAGGAGTGGGACAAAATCCCTCCTGAGATGTGTGCAAACCTGGTGGCCAACTACATGAAACGTCTGACCACTGTGATTGCCAACAAGGGTTTTGCCACCAAGTACTAAGTCATGTTTTGCAGAGGGGTCAAATACTTATTTCCCTCATTAAAATGCAAATCAATTTATAACATTTTAAAACATGCGTTTTTCTGGATTTTTTTGTTGTTATTCTGTCTCTCACTGTTCAAATAAACCTACCATTAAAATTATAGACTGATCATCTCTTTGTCAGTGGGCAAACTTACAAAATCAGCAGGGGATCAAATACTTTTTTTCACTCACTGTATATACACATACTAATCAGGGGGAATGGGAACCAGGTGTGCGTAATGAGACAAGACAGTCCGGGGTTGGTGGTAATGATCCATTTCAGTGACGCCTAGAAAGCCGGTGACGTAGACCTCCGGAGCTGGTGAACGGAATGAGCAGCAGTACCGGGGGGATCCGTGACAGTTTGCTTCAGCTCTTTTCTGAAAAAGACAAGACTGATTAGAAAAAAGTATCCTGCGTGTCACATTCTTGCTAGCCTGCTGAGCTAAAGCCTTGGCATGTCGCTCGGGGCTAACACAAGTTTTCAGGTCTCAGACAAAGTCACTAATCACATGAGCGTGGTTCACTGACCAACCGTTACATATACATTCAGGTCCAAAATTATTGGCACTTATGATAAAGACAAATAATGAGCTATATTGTATGCAACAAAAAAATTGGGAAATTATATTATTTTATACTAATACAAGTTCAGAGAAATAGATTTTTTGAACAAGTTATATATTTTTCTCTCAAAAAGACGCGTCAAAATTATTGGCACCCCTGTTTTCAATACCTTTCAATACCTCGCCTTGTGAGGATAACGGCACTGAGCCTTTTTCTAAAATGTTTTATGAGATTTGAGAACACATTGGGAGGGATTTTAGACCATTTCTCCGTACAAAATCTTTCCAGATCCTTGATATCCTTCGACTGCCCGCTCTTCAATTCAAACCGCAGGATTTCAATGGGGTTCAAGTCCGGAGACTGAAATGACCATTGCAAAAATTCACATTTTCTTTGTGGATTTTGATGTGTGCTTGGAGTTATTGTCTTGCTGGAAGATCCATTTGCGGCCAAGTGTCAGCCTCCTGGCAGAGGCAACCAGGTTTTTGGCTGAAATTACCGTTGACCTTAATTAATGCCGTTGACCTTAAGAAGGGCACCCAGGACCAGTGGACACGAAATAGCCCCATAACATCAAAGATCCACAACCATATTTGACAGTAGATATGGGGTTATTTTCTGCATATATGCATCCTTCTTTCAACACCAAACCCACCCGCTTGTGTGCATGGCCACATAGCTCTGTTTTCAGTTCATCTGACCAAAGCACCGGTTCCAATCCAAGTGCCAGTGTCATTTAGCGCTCTCCAGGCGTTTACATTTGTTGGATGACATGAAAATAGAGCTTCATTCTCCCAATTATCCAGCATGTTAACTAGGCACATACTAGACTGAACAGATATGGGCCATACTAAAATAGGTCAACTCGGCCACCAGAGGGAGACATTCAAACCTCCAAATTCAAGGTTTACATTTATCTCTCTGGTGACCGAGTTGCCTTTTTAAAAAAAATAAATGCTATTGGTTTGTGGACAAAAAGTTGAAGATCTTTGATAGGCTGATGAGAAATGTGTTTCAGGAAATAATCACTGCCACCTGGTGAAGTTAACATAGGGCTAACGTGTGCCAGGTTATCTGATGAGACCAGCTACAATGTAGCGTTCTATCATTTGACACTACATCAATGATTTTGGCTGATGCTTACATTTTACCTTGAACTTAAACTTTTTCTAATGTTCACAAGGCCTCATAGAGTAAACTGATCCACAGACACAATCTCTCTAACGTGAAATAAGAAAATGATGTCAGTTCCCCTCCTTCCTCTCTAGCTCCCTACACTGTGTGTTTGTTAGCCTTCAGTCATTGGTTACATACACAGGAAGCAGCGCCATGGTAACACTTTCAGATATGGGTCAAAAAAAGGGGAGGGCCAATTCTGTTGAAGGGAGGACGCCATTTAATGAGAGAAATAATGTAGGCAAAGCTACTGAAAATAGGCCTTTTTACATTTGAGGACATTTTCTGAATGGACATATAGCCCCCCCCACCCCCCTTAACATTAACATGACAGAGAAACCAGACACCTGCACATGGAGTGCATAAATAATGGTATGAAATCAACCAAAACCTGTTTCTCACAAGTGTAGCTGTCTGCAAACAACGTTCAATGAGAATGAGAACGGTAAATTACTGTAATTAATACAAGCATTAACAGAAATTAAAGTAACTAAATGCAGGGATTAACGGTAAATTGCAAACGGTAGGCTACATGGGCATTCATAAAACACTATATAGCCTAGTCTGCGGTTCTACTTTGCTGGGAAAGGAGGGCGGCCATTTTATCTATTTGACACAACATTAGAGCATTATAAGCACAACCTTGTCGACTGCTGTTTTAATAAGTAATGAATACTCAGACACATCCAACCTTTTTTAAAGATGTATTTATTTACTAGCAAGCAATGAAAATGTGCATTGGATAAAAGAAAGTCTACACATCAAACCATTAGTTTTACTGAAGTGCCGTAGCCTCTAGCGCTCTACACCCCCGCGCATGTAGACGATTAGCTGCAGGAGCATCAAACAGTTGGAAAGAGGAGATGTAGAAAGTTTATTAACAGACTAAAGTTAGCAAAACAATTGCTTATAATCATTAGTAAACACTCCCACTATTAGGGAAAGTTAATCTACATGAATGAATGTAGGCCTTTTTTTAAACGGGTTTGACGGTTATATTTATTTCCCTCTGGGGAAAGAGTTCTACAGCGGCTTGCGAAAGTATTCACCCCCCCTTGGCATTTTTCCTATTTTGTTGCCTTACAACCTGGAATAATTTTTGGGGGGGTTTGTATAATTTTTTTGATTTACACAACATGCCTACCACTTTGAAGATGCCAAAAATATGTTTTATTGTGAAATGTGCATAACTATTCACCCCCCCCAAAGTTAATACTTTGTAGAGCCACCTTTTGCAGCAATTAGAGCTGCAAGTCTCTTGGGGTATGTCTCTATAAGCTTGGCACATCTAGCCACTGGGATTTTTGCCCATTCTTCAAGGCAAAACTGCTCCAGCTCCTTGAAGTTGGATGGGTTTCGCTGGTGTACAGCAATCTTTAAGTCATACCACAGATTCTCAATTGGATTGAGGTCTGGGCTTTGACTAGGCCATTCCAAGACATTTAAATGTTTCCCCTTAAACCACTTGAGTGTTGCTTTAGCAGTATGCTTAGGGTCATTGTCCTGCTGGAAGGTGAACCTCCGTCCCAGTCTCAAATCTCTGGAAGACTGAAACAGGTTTCCCTCAAGAATTTTCCTGTATTTAGAGTCATCCATCATTCCTTCAATTCTGACCAGTTTCCCAGTCCCTGACGATGAAAAACATCCCCACAGCATGATGCTGCCACCACCATGCTTCACTGTAGGGATGGTGTTCTCGGGGTGATGAGAGGTGTTGGGTTTGCGCCAGACATATCGTTTTCCTTGATGGCCAAAAAGCTCAATTTTTGTCTCATCTGACCAAAGTACCTTCTTCCATATGTTTGGGGAGTCTCCCACATGGCTTTTGGTGAACACTAAATGTGTTTGCCTATTTGTTTCTTTAAGCAATAGCTTTTTTCTGGCCACTCTTCCGTAAAGCCCAGCTCTGTGGAGTGTACGGCTTAAAGTGGTCCTATGGACAGATACTCCAATCTCCGCTGTGGAGCTTTGCAGCTCCTTCAGGGTTATCTTTGGTCTCGTTGTTGCCTCTCTGATTAATGCCCTCCTTGCCTGGTCTGTGAGTTTTGGTGGGCGGCCCTCTCTTGGCAGGTTTGTTGTGGTGCCATATTCTTTCCATTTTTTAATAATGGATTTAATGGTGCTCCGTGGGATGTTCAAAGTTTCTTATATTTTTTTATAACCCAACCCTGATCTATACCTCTCCATAACTTTGTCCCTGACCTGTTTGGAGAGCTCCTTGGTCTTCATGGTGCCGCTTGCTTGGTGGTGCCCCTTTCTTATTGGTGTTGCAGACTCTGGGGCCTTTCAGAACAGGTGTATATATACTGAGATCATGTGACAGATCATGTGACACTTAGATTGCACACTTCTGAAGATAATTGGTTGCACCAGATCTTATTTAGGGGCTTCATAGCAAAGGGGGTGAATACATATGCACGCACCACTTTTCCGTTATTTATTTTTTGAAACAAGTTATATTTTTCATTTCACTTCACCAATTTGGACTATTTTGTGTATGTCCATTACATGAAATCCAAATAAAAATCAATTTAAATTACAGGTTGTAATGCACCAAAATAGGAA
>NW_028157103.1:0-33116 GCF_964263955.1 Coregonus lavaretus | reverse complement strand
TAAAGCAAAGCTTTACATTCTCTTGCACCACAGGAACCCTATCATCGATTCATTAGGCATGAAGCCGCATAGACATGTCTCTATTTCAGCACGATGTACAGCGATCGGTTTGTGAGTGGCTGTCTGGCTGAAACATTCAATGTTATTTTATACATAGAGGCCCAAAGTACAACCTTGCGGGGTCTAGAGAAACTGCGTTAACTTTAGAAAATGAGCTACTAAAAGCAGAAGGCTTCCTACGACTGGAGTATTATTTGAATGTTGGCCGAATCCCAACGTTTCAGTTGAACGGAAGTGAAGGCGGAGCCTGGCTCTTTTCTCTTGTGACTTTATGCTCCGTGCAGAGTAGAACACCAGACAACATGATTGAACAAAGGAGGAATGTTAAAATGATATCGGACGGTAACTTTTGAAAATGAGCTAAGCAGACTACTGCTGGAGTATTATTTGTATGTTGGCGGAATTTTTCAGTCGAACAGAAGTGAAGGTGGAGTCACGTGTTCTCTATTCTCCATTTTGTCTTGTCATGTTGAAATATAACGTCTCGGTCCTCTACCTCCCTGATCTAAAAGGTCCATAGACTAGAGATACACATCTAGTTAACTTCGCCTGAACTCTGCAATCGACCATAAACACACGTTTCTACAATGAAACAGGTGAGTTTAGAATAATTTAATAATTTTTATAACCGGTCTTTGTAGCCTGCTTCATGCTTTTACACTGCGCGCATTTAATGGTCCTTGACTTTTGGAAAATCATTTGTGTAGTTTAGCTGGTTACTCGTAGCCAGGCCCGGCGGCAGGATGAACTCGGCAAGGGGCATCAGAAATGACTAAGGGGGCACAACTATTTTCGCTTGCTGATAACACAGGATGGATAATAATCGATAGTACATTTACACACAATGTATTTGCAGCCACGCACGGCTGTCTTGCAGCAAGAATACAGGCTACTGCACCGCTTTACAAACATGGACAATTCATAAATAGCAAGTCATGACAACGCTACACAGCTACATGCACAATACCCAACAATCCAATGCAAAACAGTTGCTAATTACCGTAATAACACTTCCTCATCCCAATAAAATGCATTTCCAATCGCGGAAAGCAAACAATTTACAACGCACTACCAACGACTTAACGGTACCAAGCTGTCTTCCCACTAGAGTGCCATACTACGCTGCATATGATAACAGAAAATTACTATTCCATAGCTACGAGTTTATTAAAAAAATGTTTTAGTCATTTAGTAGATGCTCTTATCCAGAGCGACTTACAGTTAGTGAGTGCATGCATTTTTCATACTGCCCCCCGTGGGAATCGAACCCACATCACTGGCGTTGCAAGCTCCATGCCCTACCAATTGAGCTACACGGGGCAACACTATAGCTACATCGTTACTCAACCATTGATCAAATGCCAGTTGAATCAGCTGCGCTTTCCTCCTGTGCAACTGAGCTCCTTGGTCTTCATTGTGCCGCTTGCTTGGTGGTGCTCCTTGCTTAGTGGTGTTGCAGACTCTGGGGCCTTTCAGAACAGGTGTATATATACTGAGATCATGTGACACTTAGATTGCACACAGGTGGACTTTATTTAACTAATTATGTGACTTCTGAAGGTAATTGGGTGCACCAGATCTTATTTAGGGATTTCATAGCAAAGGGGGTCTCATCATCACAGTAGACTTTGCTGTTAGAGGCCCGGAGTATCTCTCCAAAATGCTCTGCGTCTCCAGATCGGGCGATTTCAGTCTGTAGAAACTGGCGTGAGACAGTAAACTCAGCTTCCACAAAATCTCCTGAGATTAAGTCCAGCAGTGGTTTCACTTTTTCCACATCCATAAATGTTTCATTCTCTGGGTGCAAGGCACACAGGGCCTCAACGAGTTGGCTGTTTCGTTCATTAAATCTTGCTGACATTTCTCCCAGTACAGCATCCAGAGTGCTGAAAAACAGTCTGTTCCACTCCCTCTCATTGTCCTCTTCTAGCTGGCCCATTGTTGTTTCCACCACATATTCTTTCAGATTACTACTCACTACTCTTTGCCGTTTGCTTGGAGTGGGGGTGTCCAAGTGTGCTTGAATTTCTCCCATAACTCATCAAACTATATCTGCCTTGCAGGAATATTCCAGTCACCCTCTGCCTTTGAACCACGCGTCCGTTTTCTCCCACAGTACAGGCGGGTTGGGTATTTCCCCAGACAAACCTGCGCTGGCACCTCATCACCGAGGTCGCCAGGCACTAACGGAGGCGTCGGTGCTTGTAATATACTGTCGGTACTGCTGCTAGGTTCGGTCTTGGCAGCTGCAGGCCCCTCCTCGGGTTGGTTACCTCCTATGTCACCAGGCTGCAAGACGGTTGCTCAGGTGCCTTTGCTGCTGGCCTTGGCCTCAGTGATTAGCGTCGGCCCAGCGGCCTTGCCTTTGGCCTCTGTGGCAGGCTTAACCCCTCCGCTTTGATCCGATGCTGCCGTTGTGCCCTGTCGAAGCCACTTTCTAATATCCATCATACTATCAGCTACCTACCTAATTGTTATCATTAGCTAAATTCCATCCAGCTGCTCCGGTGAATGTTTTTTTTTTCGTAGTAGTATCCTAAGAACACAGCCAAGACAACGCAGGAGTCAAGACAAGTCTCTGAATGTCCTTGAGTGGCCCAGCCAGAGCCCGGACTTGAACCTGATCTAATATCTCTGGAGAAACCTGACAATAGCTGTGCAGCAACAGGCCCCATCCAACCCGACAGAGCTTGAGAAACTCCCCAAATACAGGTGTGCCAAGCTTGTAGCGTCATACCCAAGAATACTCTAGGCTGTAATCGCTCTCAAAGGTACTTCAACAAAGTACTGAGTAAAGGGTCTGAATAATTATGTAAATGTGCATTTTTCAGTTTAATGTTTAATTTTTTTATACATTTACAAACAGTTCTAAAAACCTGTTTTCACTTTGTCATTATGGGGTATTTGTGTGTAGATATGTAATTTTTTTTTACATCCATTTTAGAATAAGGCTGTAACATAACAATGTGGAAAAAAGTCAAGGGGTCTGCATACTGTGAGTGCACTGCATGTCCAATGCATTCTCTCCAATAACATACAGAACAATGGAAGCTTTCAATTAGTCATCTCCCCCTGCTCTACTGGCTGCTGGTAGACATGGAATCTCTGCTTGAAACATTTCCAATTGTCAGTTAGATTGCCTTTTAACTGCATAGGAGTAGGAGGACTAAGCCTATCCATGACAGGAAACACTCGGGGAACAGGTACAGATTCAATTTCTCTTACTTCGGTAGGTTGCTCGGCAACAGATTCCAATGCATCTCGTTCTCTCTGCTGTCACGTTTTTGCTAGCTAGCGTCTTCGACTACTCACGTCTATTGACTTGTAGAATGTTTGCATACATTTTCAGAGTTAGTGCTTTCTTTTCTCTGTCTCGTCATAGCGACTACCAATCTGACACCATGTTATGTTTGTTCCTTGTTTAATGACAACCCGGGGCGTAGGTTGAACTTCTTTTAATAATCAGATACTACAGCTACCAATATCCTTGTGTAGCCACGGAAGGCATTCTTCAACTCCCCCACCCTCACATTGCCTGCTGGGTAACGTAGTCTTAATGTTATTAACACACAACAACACACTCTGGTTTCATTATGGATTCGTTATATATTCATGACTGACAGCACGGGAAACAGCACGTGGTCTGGGTAAAGTGGGGGGTTAAGGCCAATCCAAAGATCACTCTGTTTTTTTTTTGTTGGTGTGGGCATGCGCTTGGGCGGACTGAGATCTTTTGGAGCAATATGCACCTGTTGGTAACATGATACCCTCACCGTTCCATGTGTGCCTAGACCCCCGAATAGCAATATTCACAATGGGGATAGCAGTGTCTCTCCATTTGGGATAAAGCAAAAAATAATCCTGTTGAAAACATCACCACTGTTAGCTCATTTCAAAGAAATTGCATATTTGAATAATAGCTACATGTAATACAAGTTTAGGTTTGTATTACATTTACATAGTTTTGTGCCAGTTGGCTGTAGGCTACTCGACTAGCAGCTTGCCAGTTGGCTGTAGGCTACTCCACTAGCAGCTTGCCGGTTGGCTGTAGGCTACTCTGCTATTAGCTTACCAGTTGGCTGTAGGCTACTCTACTAGTAGCTTACCAGTTGGCTGTAGGCTACTCCACTAGCAGCTTGCCGGTTGGCTGTAGGCTACTCTGCTAGCAGCTTACCAGTTGGCTGTAGGCTACTCCGCTAGCAGCTTACCAGTTGGCTGTATGCCACTCCGCTAGCAGCTTACCAGTTGGCTGTAGGCTACTCCGCTAGCAGCTTACCAGTTGGCTGTAGGCTACTCCGCTAGCAGCTTACCAGTTGGCTGTAGGCTACTCTACTAGCAGCTTACCAGTTGGCTGTAGGCTACTCTACTAGTAGCTTACCAGTTGGCTGTAGGCTAGTCCACTAGCAGCTTGCCGGTTGGCTGTAGGCTACTCTGCTAGCAGCTTGCCAGTTGGCTGTAGGCTACACCACTAGCAGCTTACCAGTTGGCTGTAGGCTACTCCACTAGCAGCTTACCAGTTGGCTGTAGGCTACTCCACTAGCAGCTTGCCAGTTGGCTGTAGGCTACTCCACTAGCAGCTTGCCAGTTGGCTGTAGGCTACTCCGCTAGCAGCTTGCCAGTTGGCTGTAGGCTACACCACTAGCAGCTTACCAGTTGGCTGTAGCTTACTCCACTAGCAGCTTACCAGTTGGCTGTAGGCTACCCTACTAGCAGCTTACCAGTTCGCTGTAGGCTACTCCACTAGCAGCTTACCAGGTAGGCTACTCCACTAGCAGCTTGCCAGTTGGCTGTAGGCTAAACCACTAGCAGCTTGCCAGTTGGCTGTAGGCTACTATAATAGCAGCTTGCCAGTTGGCTGTAGGCTACTCTACTAGCAGCTTACCAGTTGGCTGTAGGCTACTCCACTAGCAGCTTACCAGTTGGCTTTAGGCTACTCCACTAGCAGCGTACGAGTTGGCTGTAGGCTACTCCACTAGCAGCTTACCAGTTGGCTGTAGGCTACTCCACCAGCAGCTTACCAGTTGGCTGTATGCTACTCTACTAGCAGCTTACCAGTTGGCTGTAGGCTACTCCACTAGCAGCTTGCCAGTTGGCTGTAGGCCACTCTACTAGCAGCTTGCCAGTTGGCTGTAGGCCAATCCACTAGCAGCTTGCCAGTTGGCTGTAGGCCACTCCACTAGCAGCTTACCAGTTGGCTGTAGGCTACTCCACTAGCAGCTTACCAGTTGGCTGTAGGCTACTCCACTAGCAGCTTACCAGTTGGCTGAAGGCCACTCAACTAGCAGCTTACCAGTTGTCTGTAGGCTACTCCACTAGCAGCTTGCCAGTTGGCTGTAGGCCACTCTACTAGCAGCTTGCCAGTTGGCTGTAGGCCACTCCACTAGCAGCTTACCAGTTGGCTGTAGGCTACTCTACTAGCAGCTTGCCAGTTGGCTGTAGGCTACTCCACTAGCAGCTTGCCAGTTGGCTGTAGGCTACACCACTAGCAGCTTGCCAGTTGGCTGTAGGCTACTCTACTAGCAGCTTGCCAGTTGGCTGTAGGCTACACCACTAGCAGCTTACCAGTTGGCTGTAGGCTACTCCACTAGCAGCTTACCAGTTGGCTGTAGGCTACTCCACTAGCATCTTGCCAGTTGGCTGTAGGCTACTCCACTAGCAGCTTGCCAGTTGCCTGTAGGCTACTCTACTAGCAGTTTACCAGTTGGCTGTAGGCTACTCCACTAGCAGTTTACCAGTTGGCTGTAGGCTACTCCACTAGCAGCTTGCCAGTTGGCTGTAGGCTACTCCACTAGCAGCTTACCAGTTGGCTGTAGGCTACTCTACTAGCAGCTTGCCAGTTGGCTGTAGGCTACTCTACTAGCATCTTGCCAGTTGCCTGTAGGCTACTCTACTAGCAGTTTACCAGTTGGCTGTAGGCTACTCCACTAGCAGTTTACCAGTTGGCTGTAGGCTACTCCACTAGCAGCTTGCCAGTTGGCTGTAGGCTACTCTACTAGCAGCTTACCACTTGGCTGTAGGCTTCTCCATTAGCAGCTTGCCAGTTGGCTGTAGGCTACTCCACTAGCAGCTTACCAGTTGGCTGTAGGCTACCCTACTAGCAGCTTACCAGTTGGCTGTAGGCAACTCCACTAGCAGCTTACCAGTTGGCTGTAAGCTACTCTACTAGCATCTTACCAGTTGGCTTTTGGCTACTCTACTAGCAGTTTGCCAGTTGGCTGTAGGCTACTCCACTAGCAGCTTGCCAGTTGGCTGTAGGCTACACCACTAGCAGCTTACCAGTTGGTTGTAGGCTACTATAATAGCAGCTTACCAGTTCGCTGTAGGCTACTCCACTAGCAGCTTACCAGGTAGGCTACTCCACTAGCAGCTTGCCAGTTGGCTGTAGGCTACACCACTAGCAGCTTGCCAGTTGGCTGTAGGCTACTATAATAGCAGCTTGCCAGTTGGCTGTAGGCTACTCTACTAGCAGCTTACCAGTTGGCTGTAGGCTACTCCACTAGCAGCTTACCAGTTGGCTAGCAGCTTACCAGTTGTTTGTAGGCCACTCTACTAGCAGTTTACGAGTTGGCTTTAGGCTACTCCACTAGCAGCGTACGAGTTGGCTTTAGGCTACTCCACTAGCAGCGTACCAGTTGGCTTTAGGCTACTCCACCAGCAGCTTACCAGTTGGCTGTAGGCTACTCCACTAGCAGCTTACCAGTTGGCTGTAGGCTACTCCACCAGCAGCTTACCAGTTGGCTGTATGCTACTCTACTAGCAGCTTACCAGTTGGCTGTAGGCTACTCCACTAGCAGCTTGCCAGTTGGCTGTAGGCCACTCTACTAGCAGCTTGCCAGTTGGCTGTAGGCCAATCCACTAGCAGCTTGCCAGTTGGCTGTAGGCCACTCCACTAGCAGCTTACCAGTTGGCTGTAGGCTACTCCACTAGCAGCTTACCAGTTGGCTGTAGGCTACTCCACTAGCAGCTTACCAGTTGGCTGTAGGCCACTCCACTAGCAGCTTACCAGTTGGCTGTAGGCTACTCCACTAGCAGCTTACCAGTTGGCTGTAGGCTACTCCACTAGCAGCTTACCAGTTGGCTGAAGGCCACTCAACTAGCAGCTTACCAGTTGTCTGTAGGCTACTCCACTAGCAGCTTGCCAGTTGGCTGTAGGCCACTCTACTAGCAGCTTGCCAGTTGGCTGTAGGCCACTCCACTAGCAGCTTACCAGTTGGCTGTAGGCTACTCTACTAGCAGCTTGCCAGTTGGCTGTAGGCTACTCCACTAGCAGCTTGCCAGTTGGCTGTAGGGTACACCACTAGCAGCTTGCCAGTTGGCTGTAGGCTACTCTACTAGCAGCTTGCCAGTTGGCTGTAGGCTACACCACTAGCAGCTTACCAGTTGGCTGTAGGCTACTCCACTAGCAGCTTACCAGTTGGCTGTAGGCTACTCCACTAGCATCATGCCAGTTGGCTGTAGGCTACTCCACTAGCAGCTTGCCAGTTGCCTGTAGGCTACTCTACTAGCAGTTTACCAGTTGGCTGTAGGCTACACCACTAGCAGTTTACCAGTTGGCTGTAGGCTACTCCACTAGCAGCTTGCCAGTTGGCTGTAGGCTACTCCACTAGCAGCTTACCAGTTGGCTGTAGGCTACTCTACTAGCAGCTTGCCAGTTGGCTGTAGGCTACTCTACTAGCATCTTGCCAGTTGCCTGTAGGCCACTCTACTAGCAGTTTACCAGTTGGCTGTAGGCTACTCCACTAGCAGTTTACCAGTTGGCTGTAGGCTACTCCACTAGCAGCTTGCCAGTTGGCTGTAGGCTACTCTACTAGCAGCTTACCACTTGGCTGTAGGCTTCTCCATTAGCAGCTTGCCAGTTGGCTGTAGGCTACTCCACTAGCAGCTTACCAGTTGGCTGTAGGCTACCCTACTAGCAGCTTACCAGTTGGCTGTAGGCAACTCCACTAGCAGCTTACCAGTTGGCTGTAAGCTACTCTACTAGCATCTTACCAGTTGGCTTTTGGCTACTCTACTAGCAGTTTGCCAGTTGGCTGTAGGCTACTCCACTAGCAGCTTGCCAGTTGGCTGTAGGCTACACCACTAGCAGCTTACCAGTTGGTTGTAGGCTACTATAATAGCAGCTTGCCAGTTGGCTGTAGGCTACTATAAATGCAGCTTGCCAGTTGGCTGTAGGCTACTCTACTAGCAGCTTGCCAGTTGGCTGTAGGCTACTCCACTAGCAGCTTACCAGTTGGCTGTAGGCCACGCCACTAGCAGCTTACCAGTTGGCTGTAGGCCACTCTACTAGCAGTTTACCAGTTGGCTTTAGGCTACTCCACTAGCAGCGTACCAGTTGGCTTTAGGTTACTCCACTAGCAGCTTGCCAGTTGGCTGTAGGCCACTCTACTAGCAGCTTGCCAGTTGGCTGTAGGCTACTCCACTAGCAGCTTACCAGTTGGCTGTAGGCCACACCACTAGCAGCTTACCAGTTGGCTGTAGGCTACTCCACTAGCAGCTTACCAGTTGGCTGTAGGCTACTCCACCAGCATCTTACCAGTTGGCTGTAGGCCACTCCACTAGCAGCTTACCAGTTGGCTGTAGGCCACTCCACTAGCAGCTTACCAGTTGGCTGTAGGCTACTCCACTAGCAGCTTACCAGTTGGCTGTAGGCTACTCCACTAGCAGCTTACCAGTTGGCTGAAGGCCACTCAACTAGCAGCTTACCAGTTGTCTGTAGGCTACTCCACTAGCAGCTTGCCAGTTGGCTGTAGGCCACTCTACTAGCAGCTTGCCAGTTGGCTGTAGGCCACTCCACTAGCAGCTTACCAGTTGGCTGTAGGCTACTCTACTAGCAGCTTGCCAGTTGGCTGTAGGCTACTCCACTAGCAGCTTGCCAGTTGGCTGTAGGGTACACCACTAGCAGCTTGCCAGTTGGCTGTAGGCTACTCTACTAGCAGCTTGCCAGTTGGCTGTAGGCTACACCACTAGCAGCTTACCAGTTGGCTGTAGGCTACTCCACTAGCAGCTTACCAGTTGGCTGTAGGCTACTCCACTAGCATCATGCCAGTTGGCTGTAGGCTACTCCACTAGCAGCTTACCAGTTGGCTGTAGGCTACTCTACTAGCAGCTTGCCAGTTGGCTGTAGGCTACTCTACTAGCATCTTGCCAGTTGCCTGTAGGCCACTCTACTAGCAGTTTACCAGTTGGCTGTAGGCTACTCCACTAGCAGTTTACCAGTTGGCTGTAGGCTACTCCACTAGCAGCTTGCCAGTTGGCTGTAGGCTACTCTACTAGCAGCTTACCACTTGGCTGTAGGCTTCTCCATTAGCAGCTTGCCAGTTGGCTGTAGGCTACTCCACTAGCAGCTTACCAGTTGGCTGTAGGCTACCCTACTAGCAGCTTACCAGTTGGCTGTAGGCAACTCCACTAGCAGCTTACCAGTTGGCTGTAGGCTTCTCCATTAGCAGCTTGCCAGTTGGCTTTTGGCTACTCTACTAGCAGTTTGCCAGTTGGCTGTAGGCTACTCCACTAGCAGCTTGCCAGTTGGCTGTAGGCTACACCACTAGCAGCTTACCAGTTGGCTGTAGGCTACTATAATAGCAGCTTGCCAGTTGGCTGTAGGCTACTATAAATGCAGCTTGCCAGTTGGCTGTAGGCTACTCTACTAGCAGCTTGCCAGTTGGCTGTAGGCTACTCCACTAGCAGCTTACCAGTTGGCTGTAGGCCACTCCACTAGCAGCTTACCAGTTGGCTGTAGGCCACTCTACTAGCAGTTTACCAGTTGGCTTTAGGCTACTCCACTAGCAGCGTACCAGTTGGCTTTAGGTTACTCCACTAGCAGCTTGCCAGTTGGCTGTAGGCCACTCTACTAGCAGCTTGCCAGTTGGCTGTAGGCTACTCCACTAGCAGCTTACCAGTTGGCTGTAGGCCACACCACTAGCAGCTTACCAGTTGGCTGTAGGCTACTCCACTAGCAGCTTACCAGTTGGCTGTAGGCTACTCCACCAGCATCTTACCAGTTGGCTGTAGGCCACTCCACTAGCAGCTTACCAGTTGGCTGTAGGCTACTCCACTAGCAGCTTGCCAGTTGGCTGTAGGCCACTCTACTAGCAGCTTGCCAGTTGGCTGTAGGCTACTCCACTAGCAGCTTACCAGTTGGCTGTAGGCCACTCCACTAGCAGCTTACCAGTTGGCTGTAGGCTACTCTACTAGCAGCTTACCAGTTGGCTTTAGGCTACTCTACTAGCAGCTTGCCAGTTGGCTGTAGGCTACTCCACTAGCAGCTTGCCAGTTGGCTGTAGGCTACACCACTAGCAGCTTACCAGTTGGCTGTAGGCTACCCCACTATTAGCTTACCAGTTGGTTGTAGGCTACTCCACTAGAAGCTTACCAGTTGGCTGTAGGCTACTCCACTAGCAGCTTGCCAGTTGGCTGTAGGCTACTCCACTAGCAGCTTGCCAGTTGGCTGTAGGCTACTTCACTAGCAGCTTGCCAGTTGGCTTTAGGCTACACCACTAGCAGCTTGCCAGTTGGCTGTAGGCTACTCCACCAGCAGCTTACCAGTTGGCTGTAGGCTACACCACTAGCAGCTTACCAGTTGGCTGTAGGCTACTCCACTAGCAGCTTACCAGTTGGCTGTAGGCTACTCTACTAGCAACTTACCAGTTGGCTGTAGGTTACTCCACTAGCAGCTTACCAGTTGGCTGTAGGTTACTCCACTAGCAGCTTACCAGTTGGCTGTAGGCTACTCTACTAGCAGCTTACCAGTTGGCTGTAGGTTACTCCACTAGCAGCTTACCAGTTGGCTGTAGGCTACTCTACTAGCAGCTTACCAGTTGGCTGTAGGTTACTCCACTAGCAGCTTATCAGTTGGCTGTAGGCTACCCTACTAGGAGCTTACCAGTTGGCTGTAGGCTACTCCACCAGCAGCTTACCAGTTGGCTTTAGGCTACTCCACCAGCAGCTTACCAATTGGCTGTAGTCTACTCCACCAGCAGCTTGCCAGTTGGCTGTAGGCCACTCTACTAGCAGCTTGCCAGTTGGCTGTAGGCTACTTTACTAGCAGCTTGCCAGTTGGCTGTAGGCTACTCTACAAGCAGCTTTCCAGTTGGCTGTAGGCTACTCTACTAGCAGCTTGCCAGTTGGCTGTAGGCTACTCTAATAGCAGCTTGCCAGTTGGCTGTAGGCTACTCCAATAGCAGCTTGCCAGTTGGCTGTAGGCTACTCCACTAGCAGCTTGCCAGTTGGCTGTAGGCTAATCTACTAGCAGCTTACCAGTTGTCTGTAGGCTTCTCCATTAGCAGCTTGCCAGTTGGCTGTAGGCTACACCACTAGCAGCCTACCAGTTGGCTGTAGGCTACTCCACTAGCAGCTTACCAGTTGGCTGTAGCTTACTCCACTAGCAGCTTACCAGTTGGCTGTAGGCTACCCTACTAGCAGCTTACCAGTTGGCTGTAGGCTACTCCACTAGCAGCTTACCAGTTGGCTGTAAGCTACTCTACTAGCAGCTTACCAGTTGGCTGTAGGCTACTCCACTAGCAGCTTCCCAGTTGGCTGTAGGCTACTCCACTAGCAGCTTACCAGTTGGCTGTAGGCTACTCCACTAGCAGCTTACCAGTTGGCTGTAGGCTACTCCACTAGCAGCTTACCAGTTGGCTGTAGGCTACTCCACTAGCAGCTTACCAGTTGGCTGTAGGCTACCCCACCAGCAGCTTACAAGTTGGCTGTAGGCTACTCCACCAGCAGCTTACCAGTTGGCTGTAGGCTACTCCACTAGCAGCTTGCCAGTTGGTTGTAGGCTACTCTACTAGCAGCTTGCCAGTTGGCTGTAGCCTACTCTACTAGCAGCTTGCCAGTTGGCTGTAGGCTACTCTACTAGCAGCTTGCCAGTTGGCTGTAGGCTACTCTACTAGCAGCTTGCCAGTTGGCTGTAGGCTACTCTACTAGCAGCTTACCAGTTGGCTGTAGGCTTCTCCATTAGCAGCTTGCCAGTTGGCTAGAGGCTACTCTACTAGCAGCTTGCCAGTTGGCTGTAGGCTACTCTACTAGCAGCTTGCCAGTTGGCTGTAGGCTACACCACTAGCAGCTTACCAGTTGGCTGTAGGCTACTCCACTAGCAGCTTACCAGTTGGCTGTAGCTTACTCCACTAGCAGCTTACCAGTTGGCTGTAGGCTACCCTACTAGCAGCTTACCAGTTGGCTGTAGGCTACTCCACTAGCAGCTTACCAGGTAGGCTAATCCACTAGCAGCTTACCAGTTGGCTGTAAGCTACTCTACTAGCAGCTTACCAGTTGGCTGTAGGCTACTCCACTAGCAGCTTGCCAGTTGGCTGTAGGCTACTCCACTAGCAGCTTACCAGTTGGCTGTAGGCTACTCCACTAGCAGCTTACCAGTTGGCTGTAGGCTACTGCACTAGCAGCTTTTTCAGTTGGCTGTAGGCTACTCCACTAGCAGCTTACCAGTTGGCTGTAGGCTACCCTACTAGCAGCTTACCAGTTGGCTGTAGGCTACTCAACTAGCAGCTTACCAGTTGTCTGTAGGCTACTCCACTAGCAGCTTGCCAGTTGGCTGTAGGCCACTCTACTAGCAGCTTGCCAGTTGGCTGTAGGCCACTCCACTAGCAGCTTGCCAGTTGGCTGTAGGCTACTCTACTAGCAGCTTGCCAGTTGGCTGTAGGCTACTCCACTAGCAGCTTGCCAGTTGGCTGTAGGCTACACCACTAGCAGCTTGCCAGTTGGCTGTAGGCTACTCTACTAGCAGCTTGCCAGTTGGCTGTAGGCTACACCACTAGCAGCTTACCAGTTGGCTGTAGGCTACTCCACTAGCAGCTTACCAGTTGGCTGTAGGCTACTCCACTAGCATCTTGCCAGTTGGCTGTAGGCTACTCCACTAGCAGCTTGCCAGTTGCCTGTAGGCTACTCTACTAGCAGTTTACCAGTTGGCTGTAGGCTACTCCACTAGCAGTTTACCAGTTGGCTGTAGGCTACTCCACTAGCAGCTTGCCAGTTGGCTGTAGGCTACTCCACTAGCAGCTTACCAGTTGGCTGTAGGCTACTCTACTAGCAGCTTGCCAGTTGGCTGTAGGCTACTCTACTAGCATCTTGCCAGTTGCCTGTAGGCTACTCTACTAGCAGTTTACCAGTTGGCTGTAGGCTACTCCACTAGCAGTTTACCAGTTGGCTGTAGGCTACTCAACTAGCAGCTTGCCAGTTGGCTGTAGGCTACTCTACTAGCAGCTTACCACTTGGCTGTAGGCTTCTCCATTAGCAGCTTGCCAGTTGGCTGTAGGCTACTCCACTAGCAGCTTACCAGTTGGCTGTAGGCTACCCTACTAGCAGCTTACCAGTTGGCTGTAGGCAACTCCACTAGCAGCTTACCAGTTGGCTGTAAGCTACTCTACTAGCATCTTACCAGTTGGCTTTTGGCTACTCTACTAGCAGTTTGCCAGTTGGCTGTAGGCTACTCCACTAGCAGCTTGCCAGTTGGCTGTAGGCTACACCACTAGCAGCTTACCAGTTGGTTGTAGGCTACTATAATAGCAGCTTGCCAGTTGGCTGTAGGCTACTATAATAGCAGCTTGCCAGTTGGCTGTAGGCTACTCTACTAGCAGCTTGCCAGTTGGCTGTAGGCTACTCCACTAGCAGCTTACCAGTTGGCTGTAGGCCACTCCACTAGCAGCTTACCAGTTGGCTGTAGGCCACTCTACTAGCAGTTTACCAGTTGGCTTTAGGCTACTCCACTAGCAGCGTACCAGTTGGCTTTAGGTTACTCCACTAGCAGCTTGCCAGTTGGCTTTAGGCCACTCTACTAGCAGCTTGCCAGTTGGCTGTAGGCTACTCCACTAGCAGCTTACCAGTTGGCTGTAGGCCACTCCACTAGCAGCTTACCAGTTGGCTGTAGGCTACTCCACTAGCAGCTTACCAGTTGGCTGTAGGCTACTCCACCAGCATCTTACCAGTTGGCTGTAGGCCACTCCATTAGCAGCTTACCAGTTGGCTGTAGGCTACTCCACTAGCAGCTTGCCAGTTGGCTGTAGGCCACTCTACTAGCAGCTTGCCAGTTGGCTGTAGGCTACTCCACTAGCAGCTTACCAGCTGGCTGTAGGCCACTCCACTAGCAGCTTACCAGTTGGCTGTAGGCTACTCTACTAGCAGCTTACCAGTTGGCTTTAGGCTACTCTACTAGCAGCTTGCCAGTTGGCTGTAGGCTACTCCACTAGCAGCTTGCCAGTTGGCTGTAGGCTACACCACTAGCAGCTTACCAGTTGGCTGTAGGCTACTCCACTATTAGCTTACCAGTTGGTTGTAGGCTACTCCACTAGAAGCTTACCAGTTGGCTGTAGGCTACTCCACTAGCAGCTTGCCAGTTGGCTGTAGGCTACTCCACTAGCAGCTTGCCAGTTGGCTGTAGGCTACTTCACTAGCAGCTTGCCAGTTGGCTTTAGGCTACACCACTAGCAGCTTATCAGTTGGCTGTAGGCTACTCCACTAGCAGCTTACCAGTTGGCTGTAGGCTACTCCACCAGCATCTTACCAGTTGGCTGTAGGCCACTCCATTAGCAGCTTACCAGTTGGCTGTAGGCTACTCCACTAGCAGCTTGCCAGTTGGCTGTAGGCCACTCTACTAGCAGCTTGCCAGTTGGCTGTAGGCTACTCCACTAGCAGCTTACCAGCTGGCTGTAGGCCACTCCACTAGCAGCTTACCAGTTGGCTGTAGGCTACTCTACTAGCAGCTTACCAGTTGGCTTTAGGCTACTCTACTAGCAGCTTGCCAGTTGGCTGTAGGCTACTCCACTAGCAGCTTGCCAGTTGGCTGTAGGCTACACCACTAGCAGCTTACCAGTTGGCTGTAGGCTACTCCACTATTAGCTTACCAGTTGGTTGTAGGCTACTCCACTAGAAGCTTACCAGTTGGCTGTAGGCTACTCCACTAGCAGCTTGCCAGTTGGCTGTAGGCTACTCCACTAGCAGCTTGCCAGTTGGCTGTAGGCTACTCCACTAGCAGCTTACCAGTTGGCTGTAGGCTACTCCACTAGCAGCTTACCAGTTGGCTGTAGGCTACCCCACCAGCAGCTTACAAGTTGGCTGTAGGCTACTCCACCAGCAGCTTACCAGTTGGCTGTAGGCTACACCACTAGCAGCTTGCCAGTTGGTTGTAGGCTACTCTACTAGCAGCTTGCCAGTTGGCTGTAGCCTACTCTACTAGCAGCTTGCCAGTTGGCTGTAGGCTACTCTACTAGCAGCTTGCCAGTTGGCTGTAGGCTACTCTACTAGCAGCTTGCCAGTTGGCTGTAGAATACTCTACTAGCAGCTTGCCAGTTGGCTGTAGGCTACTCCAATAGCAGCTTGTCAGTTGGATGTAGGCTACTCCACTAGCAGCTTGCCAGTTGGCTGTAGGCTACTCTACTAGCAGCTTACCAGTTGGCTGTAGGCTTCTCCATTAGCAGCTTGCCAGTTGGCTAGAGGCTACTCTACTAGCAGCTTGCCAGTTGGCTGTAGGCTACTCTACTAGCAGCTTGCCAGTTGGCTGTAGGCTACACCACTAGCAGCTTACCAGTTGGCTGTAGGCTACTCCACTAGCAGCTTACCAGTTGGCTGTAGCTTACTCCACTAGCAGCTTACCAGTTGGCTGTAGGCTACCCTACTAGCAGCTTACCAGTTGGCTGTAGGCTACTCCACTAGCAGCTTACCAGGTAGGCTAATCCACTAGCAGCTTACCAGTTGGCTGTAAGCTACTCTACTAGCAGCTTACCAGTTGGCTGTAGGCTACTCCACTAGCAGCTTGCCAGTTGGCTGTAGGCTACTCCACTAGCAGCTTACCAGTTGGCTGTAGGCTACTCCACTAGCAGCTTACCAGTTGGCTGTAGGCTACTCCACTAGCAGCTTTTTCAGTTGGCTGTAGGCTACTCCACTAGCAGCTTACCAGTTGGCTGTAGACTACCCTATTAGCAGCTTACCAGTTCGCTGTAGGCTACTCAACTAGCAGCTTACCAGTTGGCTGTAGGCTAATCCACTAGCAGCTTACCAGTTGGCTGTAGGCTACTCCACTAGCAGCTTGCCAGTTGGCTGTAGGCTACTCCACTAGCAGTTTACCAGTTGGCTGTAGGCTACTCTACTAGCAGCTTGCCAGTTGGCTGTAGGCTACTCGACTAGCAGCTTACCAGTTGGCTGTAGGCTACCCTACTAGCAGCTTACCAGTTAGCTGTAGGCTACTCCACTAGCAGCTTACCAGTTGGCTGTAGGCTACTCCACTAGCATCTTACCAGTTGGCTGTAGGCTACTCCACCAGCAGCTTACCAGTTGGCTGTAGGCTACTCCACTAGCAGCTTGCCAGTTGGCTGTAGGCTACTCCACTAGCAGCTTGCCAGTTGAATGTAGGCTACTACACTAGCAGCTTACCAGTTGGCTGTAGGCTACTCAACTAGCAGCTTGCCATTTGGCTGTAGGCTACTCTAGTAGCAGCTTGCCAGTTGGCTGTAGGCTACTCCACTAGCAGCTTGCCAGTTGGCTGTAGGCTACTCCACTAGCAGCTTGCCAGTTGGCTGTAGGCTACTACACTAGCAGCTTACCAGTTGGCTGTAGGCTACTCAACTAGCAGCTTGCCATTTGGCTGTAGGCTACTCTAGTAGCAGCTTGCCAGTTGGCTGTAGGCTACTCCACTAGCAGCTTACCAGTTGGCTGTAGGCTACTCCACTAGCAGCTTACCAGTTGGCTGTAGGCTACTCCACTAGCAGCTTGCCAGTTGGCTGTAGGCTACTCCACTAGCATGTAGGCTACTCCACTAGCAGCTTGCCAGTTGGCTGTAGGCTACTCCCCTAGCAGCTTGCCAGTTGGCTGTAGGCTACACCATTAGCAGCTTACCAGTTGGCTTTAGGCTACTCCACTAGCAGCTTACCAGTTGGCTGTAGGCTACTCCACTAGCAGCTTTTTCAGTAGGCTGTAGGCTACTCCACTAGCAGCTTACCAGTTGGCTGTAGGCTACCCTACTAGCAGCTTACCAGTTGGCTGTAGGCTACTCAACTAGCAGCTTACCAGTTGGCTGTAGGCTACTCCACTAGCAGCTTACCAGTTGGCTGTAGGCTACTCCACTAGCAGCTTGCCAGTTGGCTGTAGGCTACTCCACTAGCAGTTTACCAGTTGGCTGTAGGCTACTCGACTAGCAGCTTGCCAGTTGGCTGTAGGCTACTCGACTAGCAGCTTACCAGTTGGCTGTAGGCTACCCTACTAGCAGCTTACCAGTTAGCTGTAGACTACTCCACTAGCAGCTTACCAGTTGGCTGTAGGCTACTCCACTAGCAGCTTACCAGTTGGCTGTAGGCTACTCCACCAGCAGCTTACCAGTTGGCTGTAGGCTACTGCACTAGCAGCTTGCCAGTTGGCTGTAGGCTACTACACTAGCAGCTTACCAGTTGGCTGTAGGCTACTCCACTAGCAGCTTGCCATTTGGCTGTAGGCTACTCTAGTAGCAGCTTGCCAGTTGGCTGTAGGCTACTCCACTAGCAGCTTACCAGTTGGCTGTAGGCTACTCCACTAGCAGCTTACCAGTTGGCTGTAGGCTACTCCACTAGCAGCTTGCCAGTTGGCTGTAGGCTACTCCACTAGCAGCTTGCCAGTTGGCTGTAGGCTACTCCACTAGCAGCTTGCCAGTTGGCTGTAGGCTACTCCCCTAGCAGCTTGCCAGTTGGCTGTAGGCTACACCATTAGCAGCTTACCAGTTGGCTTTAGGCTACTCCACTAGCAGCTTACCAGTTGGCTTTAGGCTACTCCACTAGCAGCTTACCAGTTGGCTTTAGGCTACTCCACTAGCAGCTTACCAGTTGGCTGTAGGTTACTCCACTAGCAGCTTGCCAGTTGGCTGTAGGCTACTCCACTAGCAGCTTACCAGTTGGCTGTAGGCTACTCCACTAGCAGCTTACCAGTTGGCTTTAGGCTACTCCACTAGCAGCTTACCAGTTGGCTGTAGGCTACTCCACTAGCAGCTTACCAGTTGGCTGTAGGCCACTCCACTAGCAGCTTACCAGTTGGCTGTAGGCCACTCTACCAGCAGTTTACCAGTTGGCTTTAGGCTACTCCACTAGCAGCGTACCAGTTGGCTTTAGGCTACTCCACTAGCAGCTTGCCAGTTGGCTGTAGGCCACTCTACTAGCAGCTTGCCAGTTGGCTGTAGGCTACTCCACTAGCAGCTTACCAGTTGGCTGTAGGCCACTCCACTAGCAGCTTACCAGTTGGCTGTAGGCTACTCCACTAGCAGCTTACCAGTTGGCTGTAGGCTACTCCACCAGCATCTTACCAGTTGGCTGTAGGCCACTCCACTAGCAGCTTACCAGTTGGCTGTAGGCTACTCCACTAGCAGCTTGCCAGTTGGCTGTAGGCCACTCTACTAGCAGCTTGCCAGTTGGCTGTAGGCTACTCCACTAGCAGCTTACCAGTTGGCTGTAGGCCACTCCACTAGCAGCTTACCAGTTGGCTGTAGGCTACTCCCACTAGCAGCTTACCAGTTGGCTGTAGGCTACCCTACTAGCAGCTTACCAGTTGGCTGTAGGCTACTCCACTAGCAGCTTGCCAGTTGGCTGTAGGCTACCCTACTAGCAGCTTACCAGTTGGCTGTAGGCTACTCCACTAGCAGCTTACCAGTTGGCTGTAAGCTACTCTACTAGCAGCTTACCAGTTGGCTTTAGGCTACTCTACTAGCAGCTTGCCAGTTGGCTGTAGGCTACTCCACTAGCAGCTTGCCAGTTGGCTGTAGGCTACACCACTAGCAGCTTACCAGTTGGCTGTAGGCTACTCCACTATTAGCTTACCAGTTGGTTGTAGGCTACTACCAGTTGGTTGTAGGCTACTGGTAAGCTGCTAGTTGAGTAGCGTCCCCAACTTCTTTCTATTAACAGACACTGTAGTAAACTATAGCCTCATTATATTTAAGTGAATTTCCTTGGAAAGATAACTGCCACGTGATTTATTCGCCCATTCATAGGTAGCCTGGTAGGCTAGTGTGCGAATAATTTGACAGAGGTGCTTTTAGTACAATAGCTAGGCTAACGCATACAATAGCTAGGCTAACGCATACACAGCAGAAAGACACCGTTTCCAAATAATCTGCGGGAAAAGTATACTTATCACAACGTTTTCTGTCTGACCGCCCTCAACATGAAAAATACGGACCGCGCTGCAATGATCTCTGTCGGAGCCCGCAGCCCTCTACCTCCAAACGTCTTTGTTGTACCATTTGAAAGTGGAAAGAAATATATACAGTACCAATCAAAAGTTTGGACACACCTACTCATTCAAGGGTTTTTCTTTATTTTTAGGTTGTAGAATAATAGTGAAGACATCAACACTATGAAATAACACATATGGAATGATGTAGTAACCAAGAAAGTGTTAAACAAATCAAAATATATTTTATATTTGAGATTCTTCAAAGTAGCCACCCTTTGCCTTGATGACAGCTTTTCACACTCTTGGCATTCTCTCAACCATCTTCATGAGGTAGTCACCTGGAATATATTTTGATTTGTTTAACACTTTGTTGGTTACAGCATGATTCCATATGTGTTATTTCATAGTTTTATGTTATTACATTTTAGTACATTTGTCAGCCAAAACATGACACCCACCCTTTTTTTCATGTGTTCTATCGCAAACTGTCATTAACATAAAGCTTTCCAACGTAACATCAACTATCCAATCAAAGCCACATTGACAATTTGAAATTAGCACATCGATTACAAAAAAAATCTATTTAATATATTTAAATCCCACATTGTAATGTAACAAAATGTGAAAAAGGTTCAAGGGAGTGCAGACGTTCTAAAGGCAATGTATTATATTAGGTTAACGTTTCAAAATAGTCTCTGATGCATATCCTGTAGATCAGATCAAATAGCCTGAAGATCAGATCAAATAGCCTGTAGATCAGATCAAGGAACGCTGTCTATACTTCCATCCCTTTGGTTATTGGCTGATTCCATCGCCAGCAATGCCCAAAAATATTCTTGGAATTCTCACATAGAAACGTAATTGGAGTCTGTTATGATGAGTTTCTGCTCAAAGAATCAAGGATATACTTAGACATTCTGTATTTAATGATCGGTACCGGGTTAGAAACACCAACGGACATAGCTTTGCCATTTTGCTGTTTCCAACTAACTAACAAAGAAGACTCTCTACCTTTTATATACCCTCTTGGTCCTCCTTCCTTTCACATCCATCTGGAAACCATCATAGGCCACTCTCTGTTCTTATTACCCTTTAATCTCAGGTCACTACATCCTGTCCATCACTCACACTACCCTGACCATCACTAACCTACTTTGACATAAGGAATGTAGACTTCCTGGCACCAGACTAATTATCTAGTAACTCTAACTCTGTCCCCACAATACCATGACATTGCATCATTACAGAGTCTAAAATAAAAAATAAGCTAAATCAATTTGCCCTTTTTTCCCCGATAGGGAATGTCCTATTGGTCTGAAGTGTAAGATATTGGTTTCTCCCGTGGGAGCCCCGGGTTCATATCGTGCGTGTTACATACAGTTACAATATTTGAGCGCTGGAAATCTGCGTAGCAAGCAAACAGACAATGTGTATTATTTTTAACATGCTGTGAAAGTAATACTCACTTTTAGGAACGGGTAATCGTTTACAATGGGTAAAAAGTTGCAAGCTATATCATGAACCCATTGTTGAAAAACACATTTTTGTTTGGTAACTTCCTGTTGTTCAACGGACCGGAATGAAGAAGCAGAGTTTGGAAAAAATGTATTATGTGTCCATTAAGTCTTAAACAGCAAGGGGGCATTGTTTCCACTCCGTTGTGGCCGTCCCCATTTAAATGCAAGACCTCATCATACCATTGTTGTGTTGTTTTACCCTTAGTGTACTGACTTGAACTCCACTACCCTCTTTTTGGGATTTACAGGAAACACCTATCCCACCCCCCTCCTCCCTCTCCCTCCAACCCTCCTCCCCCCTCCCCCTCTTGGGGTCCCCAGGTCGTGCCTCTCCTGGTAACTTACTGCTGGGTCTGAAGAGGGTGTCTGTGCTGCTGGTCGACTGCAGGAAAACACCGGGACGGAGTGGGTTTATGCTCTTACATACATTTATTTTGGGACACTCCCTAGATGTCCTTAATTACCATTAAATACAATCACTAACCTTCTTAAAATGTAGACTCATTAGAAGCACTCCTACCCCATTGGATACATTGATGATTTTAACCCATCCAAAATGCTCAAATCTAATCACAAGAGTTTGGCAAGCTGGGCCTTGAACTAACTTCGATATGAAGAAGGAACCCTAACTGTCTGTCTTTGTTTCACAGGGGACAGCCCTAACCGTCGCTCTCTCAGTAGAAGGGGCTTATCATCTGGGGAGGCTAACCAACATCATGATGCTGATGAGACAGAGAAGAGTCTCTCCAGATCAGAACACCTCAAGAAACACCAGCAGAGACTTACAGGGAAGAAACCTCACTGCTGTTTTGACTTTGGAAAGAGTTTCACCTCTTCAGCAAAACTTAAAATGCACAAGAGAATACACACAGGAGAGAAGCTTTACAGCTGTGATCAATGTGGGAAAAGATTTCCTAGATCAGACCAGCTGGTAATACACCAGAGAACACACACTGGAGAGAAGCCTTTTGGTTGTGATCAGTGTGGGAAGAGATTCACTCAGTCAGGAAACCTGGCTTTACACAAGAGAATACACACAGGAGAGAAGCCTTTTGGTTGTGATCAATGTGGGAAGAGATTCACTCACTCAGGAAACCTGGCTTTACACAAGATAATACACACAGGAGAGAAGCCTTACCACTGCTCAGACTGTGGAATGAGCTTCACCATTTCAAACGAACTTCTAGAACACCAGAGAACACACACAGGAGAGAAGCCTTTTGGTTGTGATCAGTGTGGGAAGAGATTCACTCAGTCAGGAAGCCTGGCTGGACACAAGAGAATACACACAGGAGAGAAGCCTTTTGGTTGTGATCAGTGTGGGAAGAGATTCACTCGGTCAAAACACCTGGCTTTACACAAGAGAATACACACAGGAGAGAAACCTTATAGCTGTGACCAATGTGGGAAGAGATTCACTCATTCAGGAAGCCTGGAGTTACACAAGAGAATACACACAGGAGAGAAGCCTTACCACTGCTCAGACTGTGGAATGAGCTTAACCACTTCAAAAGGACTTCTAGTACACCAGAGAACACACACAGGAGAGAAGCCTTTTGGTTGTGATCAGTGTGGGAAGAGATTCACTCACTCAGGAAACCTGGCTTTACACAAGAGAATACACACAGGAGAGAAGCCTTTTGGTTGTGATCGGTGTGGGAAGAGATTCACTCAGTCAGGAAGCCTGGTTGGACACATGAGAAAACACACAGGAGAGAAGCCTTTTGGTTGTGATCAGTGTGGGAAGAGATTCACTCATTCAGGAAGCCTGGTTGGACACATGAGAATACACACAGGAGAGAAGCCTTTTGGTTGTGATCAGTGTGGGAAGAGATTCACTCAGTCAGGACACCTGGCTTTACACAAGAGAATACACACAGGAGAGAAGCCTTTTGGTTGTGATCAGTGTGGGAAGAGATTCACTCAGTCAGGAAGCCTGGCTTTACACAATAGAATACACACAGGAGAGAAGCCTTTTGGTTGTGATCAGTGTGGGAAGAGATTCACTCGGTCAGGAAACCTGGCTGGACACAAGAGAACACACACAGGAGAGAAACCTTATAGCTGTGATCAGTGTGGGAAGAGATTCGCTCAGTCAGGAAACCTGGCTTTACACAAGAGAATACACACAGGAGAGAAGCCTTACCACTGCTCAGACTGTGGAATGAGCTTCACCATTTCAAAAGAACTTCTAGAACACCAGAGAACACACACAGGAGAGAAGCCTTTTGGTTGTGATCAGTGTGGGAAGAGATTCACTCATTCAGGAAGCCTGGAGTTACACAAGAGAATACACACAGGAGAGAAGCCTTACCACTGCTCAGACTGTGGAATGAGCTTAACCACTTCAAAAGGACTTCTAGTACACCAGAGAACACACACAGGAGAGAAGCCTTTTGGTTGTGATCAGTGTGGGAAGAGATTCACTCAGTCAGGAAGCCTGGCTGGTCACAAGAGAATACACACAGGAGAGAAGCCTTTTGGTTGTGATCAGTGTGGGAAGAGATTCACTCGGTCAAAACACCTGGCTTTACACAAGAGAATACACACAGGAGAGAAACCTTATAGCTGTGACCAATGTGGGAAGAGATTCACTCATTCAGGAAGCCTGGAGTTACACAAGAGAATACACACAGGAGAGAAGCCTTACCACTGCTCAGACTGTGGAATGAGCTTAACCACTTCAAAAGGACTTCTAGTACACCAGAGAACACACACAGGAGAGAAGCCTTTTGGTTGTGATCAGTGTGGGAAGAGATTCACTCAGTCAGGAAGCCTGGTTGGACACATGAGAAAACACACAGGAGAGAAGCCTTTTGGTTGTGATCAGTGTGGGAAGAGATTCACTCATTCAGGAAGCCTGGTTGGACACATGAGAATACACACAGGAGAGAAGCCTTTTGGTTGTGATCAGTGTGGGAAGAGATTCACTCAGTCAGGACACCTGGCTTTACACAAGAGAATACACACAGGAGAGAAGCCTTTTGGTTGTGATCAGTGTGGGAAGAGATTCACTCAGTCAGGAAGCCTGGCTTTACACAATAGAATACACACAGGAGAGAAGCCTTTTGGTTGTGATCAGTGTGGGAAGAGATTCACTCGGTCAGGAAACCTGGCTGGACACGAGAACACACACAGGAGAGAAACCTTATAGCTGTGATCAGTGTGGGAAGAGATTCGCTCAGTCAGGAAACCTGGCTTTACACAAGAGAATACACACATGAGAGAAGCCTTACCACTGCTCAGACTGTGGAATGAGCTTCACCACTTCAAACAGACTTCTAGTACACCAGAGAACACACACAGGAGAGAAGCCTTTTGGTTGTGATCAGTGTCGGAAGAGATTCACTCAGTCAGGAAGCCTGGCTTTACACAAGAGAAAACACCACACTGTTGGGTAACCTTTCCACTTTTGTTAGCTCAATCCAGTTAATGGTAGACTAGTGTACACACACCGGAGAGAACCCCTACAGGGTGAGTTTTGCCACCTCAAGCGTTCTTAATGTGGCCTTCCTTAGTGTAATTTGATGTACTGTCAACGAGGGGTCCACCCTCTGATAACTGTAACTATCTATTATTTCCAGATTTCTATTAATTGCAATGTGAGTGAAATAGTCTGTGTTTGAATGGTGTGGGCGTACGTACCCCAACAACAGAATGGTGTGGGTGTTTCCCAACAACAGGATTGGTCAGCTCAGAGAAAGCAGGGCGGGAGCTCCTCCCCCTCTCTCTGCAAGTCTATTGTTAGGGTTAAGGCAAGGGTCCGTTTACCATGTAGACTCTTTGGTTTGCTTAGCAAGCAAGCTAGAGGGATCTGAAGACTGATAACAATGTCTGAGGACAATTCACCATCACCATGATCAACCCCGTCTACCATCCAACTCACCATGATGAACCCTGTCTACCATTCGACTCACCATCACCATGATCAACCCTGTCTACCATCCAACTCACCATCACCATGATCAACCCTGTCTATCAGCCAACTCACCTTATTTTGAAATGACATGATATTGTTTGGCAGATTGAACACAGTGTAGTGAATATTTTCCCAAACTGCGTTACCCACTCCCGTCAGCAGATGACGATGTGAGTCTTTCAAGAGCTGTTTCCTCCAGTGGACAGGACGCTTTTTCAACAACAACACGGACTCATCAGCCGCCTCGGTAGCTTGCTAGCAAACAAACAAACCACAAAGTTGGCTGCTTCAGTGTTTTTAGATATTTTTCTCAGATGTTACTATGGTATACTGAAGTATAATTACAAGCATTCCATAAGTGTCAAAGTCTTTTATTGACAATTACATTAAGTTTATGCAATTAGTTAATATTTGCAGTGTTGACCCTTCTATTTCAAGACCTCTGCAATGGCATGCTGTCAATTAACTTCTGGGCCACATCCTGACTGATGGAAGCCCATTCTTGCCTAATCAATGCTTGGAATTTGTCAGAATTGGTGGGTTTTTGTTTGTCCACCCGCCTCTTGAGGATTGACCACAAGTTCTCAATGGGATTAAGGTCTGGGGAGTTTCCTGGCCATGGACCCAACATTTCGATGTTTTGTTCCCCGAGCCACTTAGTTATCACTTTTGCCTTATAGCAAGGTGCTCCATCATGCTGGAAAAGGCATTGGTCGTCACCAAACTGTTCTTGGATGGTTGGAAGAAATTGCTCTCTGAGGATGTGTTGGTACCATTCTTTATTCATGGCTGTGTTCTTAGGCAAAATTGTGAGTGAGCCCACTCCCTTGGCTGAGAAGCAACCCCACACACGAATGATCTCAGGATGCTTTACTGTTGGCATGACACAGGACTGATGGTAGCGCTCACCTTGTCTTCTCCGGACAAGGTTTTTTCCGGATGCCCCAAACAATCGGAAAGGGGATTCATCAGAGAAAATGACTTTACCCCAGTCCTCAGCAGTTCAATCCCTGTACCTTTTGCAGAATATCAGTCTGTTCCTGAGCATGCTCTGCACTGGTGGTGCCCTGATCCCGCAGCTGAATCAACTTTAGGAGACGGTCCTGGTGCTTGCTGGATTTTCTTGGCTGCCCTGAAGCCTATTTCACAACAATTGAACCTCTTTCCTTGAAGTTCTTGATGATCCGATAAATGGTTGATTTAGGTGCAATCTTACTAGCAGCAATATCCTTGCCTGTGAAGCCATTTTTGTGCAAAGCAATGATGACGGCACGTGTTCCCTTGCAGGTAACCATGGTTAGCAGAGGAAGAACAATGATTTCAAGCACCACCCTCCTTTTTAAAGCTTCCAGTCTGTTATTCTAACTCAATCAGCATGACAGGGTGATCTCCAGCCTTGTCCTCGTCAACACTCTCACCTGTGTTAACGAGAGAATCACTGACATGATGTCAGCTGGTCCTTTTGTGGCAGGGCTGAAATGCAGTGGAAATGTTTTTGGGGGATTAAGTTCATTTTCATGGCAAAGAGGGACTTTGCAATGAATTGCAATTCATCTGCTCACTCTTCATAACAGTCTGGAGTATATGCAAATTGCCATCATAACTGAGGCAGCAGACTTTGTGAAAATTTATATTTGTGTCATTCTCAAAACTTTTGACCACGACTGTATATTAACAGCAGGGTTTTAAACACAGTCTGTGTGCTTACTAGTTATTACATGTCATATACAGTTGAAGTCGGAAGTTTACGTACACTTAGGTTGGAGTCATTAACTCGTTTTTCAACCACTCCACAAATTTCTTGTTAACAAACTATCGTTTTGGCAAGTCGGTTAGGACATCTACTTTGTGCGTGACACAAGTAATTTTTTCAACAATCGTTTACAGGCAGATTATTTCACTTATAATTCACTATATCACAATTCCAGTGGGTCAGAAGGTTACATACACTAAGTTGACTGTGCCTTTAAACAGCTTGGAAAATTCCAGAAAATGATGTCATGGTTTTAGAAGCTTCTGATAGGCTAATTGACATAATTTGAGTCAATTGGAGGTGTACCTGTGGATGTATTTCCAGGCCTGAGGGTGGATATCTGATTAACAGCAGTGAGTTTTAACTATCCCAAAGCCTAGGACCAAGAGGCATGGAGAGGCAGCCTTTAGTTGCTATGCCTCCCAGCCTCTGGAATAGCCAGAGAACCTGAGGGGGAAGGAAACTGTGGCATTTTAAAAAATAGATCTTAAAACACACCTTTTTAGTGGTGCTTTTCCTCAGGGTGCTGTTTAGTCGTGCATTTTGTATTGTAATTCTTTAGTTTTTTATCCTCTTATATTTGTGTAGTAAATATTTAGTTTTATTTTAATTGTTTTTATTAGTTTTTTTCCTGTGAAGCACATTGTGTTCAATTCCATGTCTGAAATGTGCTGTATAAATAAAGCTTGATTTGATTCTCTATGGTGTTATTAGGTCCCTAATATTGAGTTAGGCCTATAAGGTAAGAAAGACTGATATGATTGAAATCTCTATGATGTTATTGAATTGAAACAACAAGACACTCAACCCCGTGGATTATTGTACAACTAATAGCTGTTCTCTAACATGACGAATAACACACAACTAACGTTGCCGGAGAGATTCAACCACAAAGACCAGGGAAGTTTTCCAATGCCTCGCAAGGAAGGGCTATGGGTAGGCGATATTGAATATTCCTGCATTCATTACACTTTGGATGGTGTATCAATATACCCAGCCTCTACAAAGATAGAGACATCCTTCCTAACTCAGTTGCCGGAGAGGAAGGAAACCATTCAGGGATTTCACAATGAGGCTAATGCTGACTTTTAAACAGTTACAGAGTTTAATGGCTGTGATAGGAGAAAACTGAGAATGGATCAACAACATTGTAGTTACTCCACAATACTAACCTAAATGACAGAGTGAAAAGAAGGAAGCCTGTACATAATAAAAATATTCCAAAACATGCATCCTGTTTGCAACAAGGAACTAAAGTAATAATGCAAAAAAATGTGGCAAAGCAATTAACTTTTTGTCCTGAATACAAAGTGTTATGTTAGGGGCAAATCCAATCGAACACATTACTGACTACCACTTTTCAAATGTTCTAGCTTAGTGGTGGCTGCATCATGTTATGGGTATGCTTGTAATCATTAAGGACTGGGGAGTTTTTCAGGATAAAAATAAATGGAATGTTGCTAAGCACAGGCAAAATCCTAGAGGAAAACCTGGTTCAGTCTGCTTCCACCAGACACTGGGAGATGCATTCACCTTTCAGCACGACAATAACCTAAAACACAAGGCCAAATCTACGCTGGAGTTGCTTACCAAGAAGATAATGAATGTTCCTGAGTGGCCGAGTTACAATTTTGACTTAAATCTACTTGAAAATCTATGGCAAGACCTGAAAATGGTTGTCTAGCAGTGGAGGCTCCTCTGAGTAGGAAAGGGATGAGAACCATCCTCCTCCAAACATTGAAAAAGTCATCCTTTATAGATAAAACTATACTAAATATATTCACCTGTCACCAAATAATTGATTAAAACACACTGTTTTGCAATGAAGGTCTACAGTAGCCTCAACAGCACTCTGTACGATAGCACAACTCCCATCAAGCTAGCTGGCTAGTTTAGTTACTCAAACACGCTGCTCCAACAGAGTGATGCAATGTTAGCTAGCTGGCTAGTTTAGTTACTCAAACACCCTGCTCCAACAGAGGGATGCTATGTTAGCTAGCTGGCTAGTTTAGTTACTCAAACACCCGGCTCAAACAGAGGGATGCTATGTTAGCTAGCTGGCTAGTTTAGTTACTCAAACACCCGGCTCAAACAGAGGGATGCTATGTTAGCTAGCTAGCTAGTTTATTTACTAAAACACCCGGCTCAAACATATAAACATATCTGAATTTGACCATTAGAAACTCTTGTTTGCAACTGTTGGACAAATTATTACACCCTAGATAAGCTATTTGCAGGCAAGAGTGTGCAAGGCGGTATTGAGTCACTGTCCGTATGTCACCTACGTTGTAAACTTTCATTCATAGACTAGGTTGTAGCAACCTCATGATGGGTATTGGGACATTTTGAGTATAATGTAGTAGCCTAAACCTATCGATGTTACATTGAACTGGGTGAATGGAATATGAATGACAGTCATCCAACATGCTGTAATAGAAATAAGGCCATGCTCATTAAAAAATAAATAATGGTCCTCCCTCATCTTAAACGGCATTTACGGCCACTGTTGTCTAGCAATGATCAACAACCAATTTGACGGAGCGTGAAGAAGTTGTAAAATAATAATGGGGAAATGTTGCACAATCCAGGTTTAGAAAGCTCTTAGAGACTTACCCAGAAAGACTCAGCTGTAACCGCTTCTAAAAGGTGCTTCTATAAAGTATTGACTCAGGTGTGAATACTTACACTACCGGTCAACATATTTAGAACACCTAATCATTTAAGGGTTTTTCTTTAATTTGACTATTTTCTACATTGTAGACTAATAGTGAAGACATCAAAACTATGAAATAACACATATGGAATCATGTAGTAACCAAAAAAGTGTTAAACAAATCAAAATATGTTTTATATTTGAGATTCTTCAAATAGCCACCCTTTGCCTTGATGACAGCTTTGCAAACTCTTGTCATTCTCTCAACCAGCTTCACCTGGAATGCTTTTCCAACAGTCTTGAAGGAGTTCCCACATATGCTGAGCACTTGTTGGCTGCTTTTCCTTCACTCTGCGGTCTGACTCATCCCAAACTATCTCAATTTGGTTGAGGTTGGGGGATTGTGGAGGCCTTTTTATCTGATGCAGCAGTTACATCACTTTCCTTGGTAAATTAGCCCTTACACAGCCTGGAAGTGGGTCATTGTCCTGTTGAAAAACAAATGATAGTCCAACTAAGTTCAAACCAGATGGGATGGTGTATTGCTGCAGAATGCTGTGGTAGCCATGCTGGTTAAGTGTGCCTTGAATTCTAAATAAATCACAGACAGTGTCACCAGCAAAGCACCCCCACACCATAACACCTCCTCCTCCATGCTTTACGGTGGGAAATACACATGCGGAGATCATCCGCCAAAGCCTATTCCCCCTCAGGAGACTGAAAATATTTGGCATGGGTCCTCAGATCCTCAAAAAATTACACAGCTGCACAATCGAGAGCATATTGACTGGTTGCATCTCAGACTGTTTTGGCAACTGCTTGGCCTCCGACCGCAAGGCACGACAGAGGGTAGTGCGTACGGCCCAGTACATCACTGGGGCCAAGCTTCCTGCCATCCAGGACCTCTATACCAGGCGGTGTCAGAGGAAGGCCCTCAACATTGTCAAAGACTCCAGCCACCCTAGTCATAGACTGCTCTCTCTGCTACCGCACGGCAAGCGGTACCGGAGTGCCAAGTCTAGGTCCAAAAGACTTCTCAACAGCTTCTACCCCATCCAATAAGACTCCTGAACAGCTAATCATGGCTACCCCGACTATTTACACTGCCCCCCCACCCCAGCTTTTTACGCTGCTGCTACTCTGTTAATTATTTATGCATAGTCACTTTAACTCTACCCACATGTACATATTACTTCAACTACCTCAACTAGCCGGTGCCCCCGCACATTGACTCTGCACCTGTACCCCCCTGTATATAAAGCCTCCCTACTATTATTTTATTTTACTTCTGCTCTTTTTTTCTCAACACTTTTTTGTTGTTTTATTTTACTTTTTTATAAAAAAATAAATGCACTGTTTGTTAAGGGCTGTAAGTAAGCATTTCACTGTAATGTCTGCACCTGTTGTATTTGGCGCATGTGGCCAATAAAATTTGATTTGATTATGACAGGATTTATTTATAATATACATATGGCCTATTCATAACAGGGTTGATTCATAACAGGGTTGATTCATAATGTACAAATCCCTATTCAGCTTCTACATCTGCGTAGAGGAAATTATTATCTGTAAGAAGTAAGAGAACTGGTTATTTACCAATTATTTGTTTACATTGTTTGCCAGAATATAGTTTTTGTTCAACTGTGTTACCCACTCCAGTCAGCAGATGGCGATGTGTGT
Source organism: Coregonus lavaretus (assembly GCF_964263955.1). Classification (NCBI taxonomy): domain Eukaryota; kingdom Metazoa; phylum Chordata; class Actinopteri; order Salmoniformes; family Salmonidae; genus Coregonus; species Coregonus lavaretus. Next base: position 2,397 of record NW_028157103.1, on the reverse strand, counting down.
CTTTCAGGTGATGCTTCTTCCCACTCCAGTCATCAGATGGCGATGTGAGTCTTTCAGGTGATGCTTCTTCCCACTCCAGTCAGCAGATGGCGATGTGAGTCTTTCAGGTGATGCTTCTTCCCACTCCAGTCAGCAGATGGCGATGTGAGTCTTTCAGGTGATGATTCTTCCCACTCCAGTCAGCAGATGGCGATGTGTGTCTTTCAGGTGATGATTCTTGCGTGACGTATATTCTATTGGACGGGACGGGATGCTTTTTCAACAACAGCAATTCAGCCGCCTTGGTAGCCAACATAAAACCAAAACATTGAAGCTCTTTAGACCATTTTTGTGTATATTAACATCCGTGTTTTAAACACACTGTCTGTGTATTTACCAGTTACTCCATTTGATTTCATATTTACGTTATTAGCTATCTGGCTAAGTAACACTAGGCTAATGCTAACTAGCTAGATAACATCCCCGACCATGAGCTCACTAAGCTACTCTCCTCCTGCTAAAGAAGAGGTCTGCTGGACGGAGAAAGAAGCTCTCATGAAAGAGGAGAGGGAAGAGGAGGCTGTTACAGTTAAACAAGAAGTAGAGGGTGAAGCTGTTACAGTGAAAGAAGAGGAAGAAGTTACAGTGAAAGAAGAGGAAGAAGGTTTCAGAGTGAAAGAGGAGGAGGCAGTTTTTGGAGTGAAGGAGGAGGGGGAGATTACTGTCACATTAGAGGAAGAAGAGGAGACTGGAGAGCTGATTAACACCAGTAAGTAGTATTTTAAAAACAGTGGCACAAACTCTGTAGTTGTTGAACTATTGAACTAATGTGTCGTCTTAAAGACTGCGGTCAAGTGATCCGTCATTCGCAAAACGTGGTCAAGCCACCCACCCTTCTGTTTCCGCCTGAATTTTCTTATGGAATAGATACCACTTAACTGTACCGCGTGTTTTCTGGGAGGGAAACTGAGTCGGATGCTCTCTAATGCTCCGACAGAAACGATAGCTACAAATCATTCCAAGCAAACAGTTTGAGCCAAACTTATTCAATCTTTCATAATCAAAATGATACCAAATCGTTAATTTTATTTTCACACCTTATAAAAATGACTTTGATATCACGGGTAGAGTGAGGTTGCAGAGGTTGCAGTAGCCTAACGTTGGTCCTCTGTAGCTCAGCTGGTAGAGCACGGCGCTTGTAACGCCAAGGTAGTGGGTTCGATCCCCGGGACCACCCATACACAAAAAAAAAATGTATGCACGCATGACTGTAAGTCGCTTTGGATAAAAGCGTCTGCTAAATGGCATATTATTATTATTATGACTCTCCTGAGTGGCGCAGTGGTCTAAGGCACTGCATCGCAGTGCTAACTGTGCCACTAGAGATCCTGGTTCGAATCCAGGCTCTGTCGCAGCCGGCCGCGACCGGGAGACTCATTGGCGGCGCACAATTGGCCCAGCGTAGTCCAGGGTAGGGGAGGGAATGGCCGGCAGGGATGTAGCTCAGTTGATAGAGCATGGCGTTTGCAACGCCAGGGGTGTGGGTTCGTTTCCCACGGGGGGCCAGTAAAAAAAAATATATATATATTTATATATGTATTCACTAACTGTAAGTCGCTCTGGATAAGAGCGTCTGCTAAATGACAAAAAATGTAAAAAATGTTTAGGAAATGTTAAATTGTCAAAGCAAGATGTGTTTACGGTCATGATACACACACAGGAAGATCTAAATGAGCTTGATATGTTTTTAGTAAATCATGAATCCAGTGTGATGACCGTTGCTTACCATACGATCTCCATATTAAAATATGGGTTAATATAATTACTTATTCTATATTACAGTTAACTTTGAAGTAAAATTGGATGGTAAACATTTAGTCATGTCTGCCACTAGTACGTCACTAATCCATGTTCATTAACATCGCGTTATGCTGGCTTCAACATGGGGGAACACTAGTTTACTGCTCAGTGCATTAGGAAAGGATTCAGACCCCTTAACTTTCTCCACATTTTGTTACGTTAAAGCCTTATTCTAAAATGGATTAAGTCGTTTTTTCCCCTCATCAATCTACACACAATACCCCATAATGACAAAGCAAAAACAGGGTTTTTGCACATTTATACAGAAACATACTGAAATATGACATTTACATAAGTATTCAGACCCTTTACTCAGTACGTTGTTGAAGTACCTTTGGCAGTGACTACAGCCTCCAGTCTTCTTGGCTATGACCCTACAAGCTTGGCACACCTGTATTTGGGGAGTTTCTCCCATTCTTCTCTGCAGATCCTCTCAAGCTTTGTCAGGTTGGATGGGGAGTGTCGCTGCACAGCTATTTTCAGGTTTCTCCATAGATGTTCGATCAGGTTCAAGTCCGGGCTCAGGCTGGGCCACTCAAGGACATTCAGAGACTTGTT